>NC_090933.1:472105751-472408781 GCF_040938575.1 Ambystoma mexicanum
TTTGGGAATGCCATGGTTGGAAGCTCACAATCCTCGAATCGATTGACGAGCAAAAGAATTGGCCTTTCCCGAGACTTGCGCCCACACATGTTATCGCCAAGAGAAACAACCAATAGACACCAGAACCTCCATGCTTGCGACTGTGGCAATTGGCACCCTACCAAGTGAATATCCGGATTTTCAAGATGTCTTTCAGAAAGAACAGGCTAATACCCTGCCACTGCATAGACCATACGATTGCTAAATCGACCTGATACCCGGCGCACAAATGCCTTGTGGATGAATTTATGCACTCAAGGAACCAGAAAACCAGCACCTGAAGGCCTATCCTGACCAATACCTGGCCAACAGGTTCATCCGTCCCTCAAAGCCTCCAGCAGCCAGTCCTCTATTCTTCGTACCAAAAAAGGAGGGGGACTTGAGAATGTGCATCGACTATCGCGCACTGACCCAGTTTACCGTAAAAAAAACGCTACCCCCTGCCACTGATCCCTGAATTGCTTGATCAAGTCAAAGATGCCCAAATCGACACAAAACTAGACCTGAGGGGGGCATATCACCTTGTTCGCGTAAAACAGGGCGACGAATGGAAAACTTCTTTTTGCACCAAATACGGCTTGTACGAATATCAAGTAATGCCCTTTGGCCTTTGCAACACTCTTGCAGCATTTCAATACTTCATGAATGATGTCCTACAGGAATTGATTGATGTCTGTGCTCTAGTGTACATCAACGATATTCTAGTATATTCCGCATCAAAGCAGGACCATGTTAAACACGTCTGATCCATATTGGAGAAACTCCATCAACACCAGCTCTACACCAAGCTCGAAAAGTGCTCATTCCACGTCTCTGAGGTGGAATTCCTGGGCTTTATTCTCAGCCCGAATGGAATCCGAATGGATGTACACAAGGTAGACGCCATCCTGAACTGGCAATCCCCAAATTCATTCAAGGGGGTTCAAAGAATGCTGGGTTTTGCAAACTTCTACCACCAGTTCATCCCAGGATTTTCGCAAATCGTGCATCTCATCACGTCGTTGCTAAGGAAAAGCAACAAAAAGTTCCAGTGGACAACAGAAGCAGAGGAAGCTTTCCAGGAACTCAAAGCAAGAGTCACATCTTCCCCAATCTTACACCACCCTCGCCGTGATCTCCCATACCTGGTGGAAACAGACCCCTCAAGCATGGCTATGGGAGCCGTCCTCTCACAAAAGGACCCCAAAATGGGCCAGTTACACCCTGTTGCCTTCTGGTCGCGTAAATTCACAACCCCTGAACTCAATTACGCTATCACAAAGAACTCCTGGCCATTAAGTCAGCCTTTAAGGCATGGCTGCACAACCTGTTGGGCGCCAGACACACAATCACCGTAATAACTGACCACCGGAACCTCCAGTACCTAAAAACGGCAAATGCCCAATCCTCACGACAACTACGATGGGCTCTTTTTTTTGCTGAATATGACTATGTGATTACATTTCAACCAGGGGTGAAAAACGGGAAGGCCGATGCCCTTTCCCATATGGGGGTGGAAGAGCACAGGTATCAGACCCCTGACCCAATAGCAATCATCCCTAGTGAAAAGCTCCTAGGAATCACAGCAACCATAACTCAGAAAGAATTACATGAAGAAATCCAAAACCTGATGAGTCCGGAGCAATTACAAGCGTGGAGTGCACAAGCAGAACATTACATGATAAAAGATCAGTTGCCCTACTTCAGGAATCGTTTATTCTTACCAAACCAAGAACTAGGAGAACAAGTCATGTCCGGTTATCATGATTCCTTGATCGAGGGCCACCCCGGAATCACTAAAACCCTAGCCAAGGTAAAACGAAATTGTTGGTGGCCCACGTGGCGTAAAGACATTATCCAATTCATCCTATCTTGTGGAGTGTGTGCTCAAAACAAGTCATCCAAGCAGAAACCGGCTGGGCTATTACAACCATTGGAAATCCCACCAGCACCCTGGCACATGTTGTCTCTCGATTTCATTACTGACTTACCACCCAGTCAAGGGTTTAACACTATTCTTGTGGTCGTGGACCTATTTTCAAAAATGGCACATTTCATTCCTCTTAAGGGGCTCCCACTCTGGCAAAGGTATTTCTTGAAGGCATCGTACGGCTCCATGGGTTTCCTTCAGTTTTGGTCTCAGACCGAGGTACTCAATTTGTATCTAACTTCTGGAGAAAATGCTGCTCTATGGCCCAGATCGACATCTGGCTATCCACCAGTCACCATCCCCAAACGGATGGTCAAATCAGACGCTCGAGCAGCATCTGCGTTGCATGTTACACCAAGCTGAAGGAAGCTGGTTTGACCTATTATGGTTAACTGAATATGCTTATAATAATTCCCTACACACCAGAACTGGGCAGACACCCTTTTATACCATGTATGGAAGGCACCCACGTACTTCTGAGTTGGACGTTCCTACAACCCTGGAAATGCCAGCTTGTCAAAACCTTGCACACGACCATTTCTCAAACCTTTAAAAGGGCAGCTGAACACCTACTTCAAGCTAAGAATCATCAAAAGAAGTTTGCTGATCAACACCGAGCAAAGGCCCCCAACTACAAAGTGGGAGACAAAGTCTGGCTGGTGTCTAAACACGTGTCCATTAAAGGAACCCAAACTTTCTGTCCAAGATACCTGGGTCCATTCACCGTCACCTCTGTGATAAATCCTGTGGCGGTCAGACTAGCTTTGCCGTCAAACATGCAGATTCATCCTGTGTTCCACGTGTCTCTCCTTAAACCTCTTCAACCTGGGATCCGGGTAGCAACGCCACCGCAGCCAGTAGTAGTCGCCGGGGAGCCAGAATTCGAAGTCAAGGACATCCTGGATTCAAAGTACGTCAGATCCAAATTATACTACTTAGTAGACTGGAAAGGGTATGGTCCACAAGGCAGGACATGGGAGCTTTGTGAGTACATCCATGCATCTCGCTTGCTTAGACGATTTCATCAAAACCATCCAAACAAACCAGGACCAGGCAGAAGAACCACCTTGAGAGGGGCCTTGGGGGGGGAGTGCTGTCATGATTCCTGCCCCTCATGTCCCCAGCCCTCCAAGAAGTCAGGCTGGAGCCAGACCACAATCACCTACATGGCCTTCAAGGGCCTCTCCATCCCTCCAAAGACCCACTTGGAGTCAGACTTGACACTTGTGGCACCAGACTCACTCACTCCCATAGAATAACATCGGGGATTGGACTTGTAGTGCAGTGATGGGGACAAGATGGATGCCCCCACATATTTCGGTTCCCAGAACTGCATGTGCAGTCTACTCATTTGGGTGTGGTTCAGACCAGAGACACCTTGGATAACCAGAGACTATTTAAGCCACGCCCAGGCTGAGAAACATGCTTTGCATTTTCTGCACCTGCAGCGTGAAACTCACCGTGTTTGGATCGGTCTCCAGTAGGCCTGCATCTTTCTTCTACGCTCAGCTCCTACAAGAACAAGAACACTGTTAGGAACAGCCTCACCTTGCGGCGCTTCTGCCCATCATTCATCGCTCCTTCTCTTCTGCAGGCATCTTCGGCGGTGTCATTACCATCCCGGCACGCCGCCTCCGGAGGAAAATGGAAAAGAACAGAAAAAAGGCATTAGTAAGCATTCAGCAAATCTTCGCTTATTTTTAAAGACTGTATTAGCTTCAAACGCTTACCTGAATCCCCACCGCTCTGGGGGAACTCTGTCTCCGGAACTTCTCATCCATCTGCAAGAGGGAAAATACACTCCAGATTAGCGTGGAAACATCTATAGCTGCTGCATACCGCGCTTACTCACCGCATTTCTTCTTCATAACCGGCATCCACGCTGAAAACCTCGCGGCACCTTAAAGACACAGAAAAAGAACTCAGTTCAATACAAATACGAAAGGGTTGCATCACGCATCAGGCTCTCACTCACCTTCAGCGCTACTCATCTCAGCAGTACATCACCATCCCAGGATGCCGGCCATCATCTAAGGAAGGAAAGGAACGAAGTTAGAGAACTGTTCAAAAGACTCATTATACTTACCTGTCAGACTCTTGCCAGTGAAGTAACTAGGCAGCAACGAGCCCGCATCAATGAACACGCCCCTGCGCTGAAAGCAGGATGGAGAACACACTTTCCAAGAAAACAAGGTGAGCTGTGGATCAAAGGGAAGGGTTGGACCCCGGGGAAGAAGGGGTTCAAGCACACAGAGACAATAGGGAGTTAAACTCTACCAATCCTGTGTTTCAGGCCCAGTCTCCAGTCGAGTAGACTCCAGGAAAGGGTTTGAGGTCGTAAGAGGTCAGAACAGGCTGAGTGACGTCCCCGTGGATACCAGGTGAGCGTTACACTAGTTCACTTTCAATCAGGAGGTGGAATATGTATTCAACATTTTGTCTGAATCTGGGGTCTTCAGAATACATTTGTAAAGAGTGGTATTCTGATGCTGTTATTTGTGTGCATATTTCATATCTTGCCCTATTTCCTGTAGGAAAGAGTAGACAAAAGGCTTGTGCTTCTACATTTTTTCCCATATGCTGATTTGAGATGCGTTGGCTTGACAAATTTGTAATGTTTCTAGTGCATTGTCTATGGTGTCTTTGGAGTGTAGTGGGTGAATTGAATACTGTTCTAAAATACTGGATTCTGTAATAGGATCTACACGTTCAAAATTGGGCACTTGGTGAGGAATCCTGAATTATTTCAGTTTTTTCCCATAGGTTTTGTTCAATGTTTATTTCTTTGTAGTACTCATTGTTCTCTTTAACATATTCATAAGTCTACAAGTTACACCAGATTTTGTTGTCTTTCTGTCACAAGTCTCTCCCCTTCTCACCTGTTTTTCTTGTTTGCTTGTGACCTATTTTGGTGACTTCTTTCGCATGGTCTGGGATTTATATAAGCCTGTGTGCTGGTCTTCGGATTCCAGCGTGAGAAAGATGTTTCAACTCCAGGATACGTTCAGAAGTCCAGGGCGAAACCAGGAAGGAATAGTGTCCGGGCTGAGACAGGAAGTCTGGAAGTTCGGAGGTAATTTAGAGGAAAGGGAGGTAGGTGGAGGATTCCAGGAACTGGGAAAGAAGAGTGAGGAAAAAGCCCAGAGCGAACTCTGGCAACGCACGTTCACTTATGGCGAACGGTAGCGTTGAGACGTGGAGAGCAGCGGGGGCGTGTCTGTTTAGTAGTCCGCAAGGCGTGGAGCGCAAAGAGTGGCAGGCTGCGTTCCATATCAGGCGGACATGTTGGGAGGATTACTGCATTCAGTCCTCTATGAGTCAGGCACCACAACGTCCAGAATGGACGCAGGTGATGGTTCATGACACTATGCCTCCTCTGAAGCCCAGCTCCTCCGGGTTTGCCTGGATGGATAAGATGGTATCTTTGAATCAGCCTGGGCGCATTCATGTTTGACATGGGTTCCCAGGTGCGTTCACTGGAAGGATACCCTTTCCATTTGACCAAATATTGTAGTTGACCGCGTCGGTACCTAGAGTCACACATACTGGAGACCTCGTATTCGAGTTGGTCATTTACAATCACTGGGGTAGATCTTGGTGCAGTTCGAGAGGGCTGAACAGATGGCTTCAACAGAGAAGTGTGGAAGACTGGATGGATCCTCTTCCATGATTCTGGTAGTTGGAGTCGAAAGGCCACTGGATTGACAATTTCTTTTACAGAAAAGGGTCCATAAAACCTGGGAGCCAATTTATTTGGCCGGAGGTGACGTGGTAGGAGTTTTGAGGATAACCAGACCTTATCGCCTATTGAATAGGAAGGTCTTGGTCTTCTTTTGGAGTCAGCATAATGTTTAATGTCTCTTCGGGCCTTTTCTAGGTGTTCCTTAGCTTCCTTGTGCACATTGATTAATGTCTCAATCCAGGAATCAACTCCGGGAACTGGGGAAGGGTGAGGAAGAATGGACGGCAGGACTGAAGGATGAAATCCTTGACTACAGAAGAAAGGACTAGTCTTGATAGCTGAATGATCCGAATTGTTGTATGCAAACTCGGCCACAGGTATTAGGAGTGATCACTCATCCTGGACCTTGGTGGCGAAGCAACGAAGATATTGCTCGAGGGTTTGGTTTGCTCGTTCAGTAACTTCATTAGTCTGTGGGTGATAACCCGAAAACAAAGCACGTTGGATTCCCAGTATACAACATAACTGTTTCCAGAACTGGGATATGTACTGGGGTCCTTGTTCAGAAATGATCTTGGAAGGTAGTCCATGAAGCAGGAATATGTGTTCTAGGAAAATTCCAGCAAGTTCGGATAAGGATGGTAGCTTCTTTAAAGGCGTAAAATGAGCCATATGTGTGAACAGATCAATGGTAACCATTATGGTTGTCTAGCCTCTGGAAGACGGTAGTTTCACGGTGAAATCCGTGGCAATGATTTCCCAGGGTCTTGTTGGCATTGCCGGTTGGAGCAGGAGACCTTCTGGTCTTTTATTGTCGTGTTTGTTCTTTTTGCAGACTGCACAAGTCTGGACATGGATCTTGATATTGTCCTTCATCCTTGGCCACCAAAACTGTCTTTGTATTAGATGAAGGGTGTTGTTGATGCCACGGTGTCCTGAATGGAAGGTATCATGACATAAGCTTGTGATCTTTTGTCTCAATCCAGAAGACAACCAATCGATTATCCTTGAATAGATATCCATCTTTTGTTTTGAGTTTCCATCAGTTGTTTCTCCTAAACTCCTTCCAAGGTTCCGAGTACTGAGTTTGGATTCGGATATCCTCCAGCAGAGTAATTGCTTGAGCAACAAATCTAGTGTTGGCAAACATCTTAGGAAAGGTCCGGTCTTCAAGGGTTTCATAATCAGGACGTCTGGACAAGACATCGGCTATAATGTTATGTGTTCCAGGGAAATGGTGGATTTGAAATTGGTATTGGGCAAAAAAGAAAGCCCAACGGGCTTGACGACTGTTTCTACATTCTAGGGATTGTAGGACTTTAAGGTTCCGATGATCTGTGCGGACTTGTACCGTATGTTTGGCTCCTAGAAAGAGATGACGCCAATCAGTGAAGGCCTGACGGATGGCTAACAATTCCTTCTCCAGGACGGAATAATGAGTTGCACTGGGAGTCAAGATGCGGGAAAGATAGGCAATGGGGTCTTCTAACTTGTCAGCAAGTTCCTGTTTCAGGACTGTCCCAATGGCGTAGTTGGAGGCATCAGTTTCAACAATGAAGGGTCGGTCAGTGTCGGGTTGAGCAAGGATGGGCGCTTGTCTGAACCTCGACTTCAACCGTTGAAACACCAAATCTTGGGCTGAGGTCCACTGAAAAGGAGTGTCTTTCTTTAGTAATGTAACTATAGGATGCACAATGTCAGAAAAAGCTGGAATTAATTTTCTGTAGAAGTTAGCAAGCCCCAGGGAAGATTGAATTTGCTTTACAGTAGTGGGAACAGGACGAGAAAGAATGGAATCAACCTTCGAAGAGTCCATTCCAATCCCCTTTTGGCTAAGAACGAATCCGAGGTAGTGAATAGTAGATACATGGAAAAGGCACTTCTCGGGTTTAGCCAGGAGTTTGTGTTCATGTAAATGTTGTAAGACTGCCCTTACGTGCTCTTCATGTTTTGTATATTCCTTGGAGTAAATTAATATGTCGTCTAGATATACAATGACAAAGAGGAACAGCATGTCAGAAAATACCCGATCCATAAAACGTTGGAAGACTGCTGGGGCATTAGCAAGTCCAAAGGGCATAACCAGGTATTCAAAATGGCCGAAGGGTGTTCTAACGGCTGTTTTCCATTCATCACCCTCCGTTATATGAATAAGATGGTAGGCACCCCTGAGATCTAATTTTGTGAAGATGACTGCACTTCTGACCGCTTCCAGGATGTCCGAGATGAGCGGCAATGCATAACGGTCCTTGAGAGTGCATTGGTTAAGGCCGCGGTAATCCAGACATGGCCTAAGCTCTTTGGAATCCTTCTTGGGAACAAAAAACAGAGAAGCGCCCGGCAGGGATTTGGATGGCCAAATAGTTCCATTTTCCAAATTGGTATCCAGGTATTCCAGAAGGGCCCTTTTTTCAGGTTCTGACAAAATAAACATTCTTCTGAAAGGAATAACTGCCGAAGGTTCAGTATCGATGGCACAATCCTTAGGTCTGTGGGGTGGTAAGGCTTGAACAATGGCTGTGGAGAATACATCTGCGTAAGCCTGGTAGGCCCTGGGAATATGGATGACGTTAGAGACAGTGACTGGTGCTTGCTGAGTTTCTTGGAAGTCATCAGAGGGCTTTGGTAAGGTGTTTAGGGACAAACAGTGGGGCATGCAATGTTATGAACCAAGAAACAAAGAGCCTGCTGCCTAATGGCCAATGGTGGTAGTTAATGGAAAGAAGAAGCTCCTTGGTTTGAAGGGTTATGGGTCCTGAAAACAGGGGTCTCCCATCAATAGCTTCAACAGGCTGCATAGTCTCTCGTGTTTCATATGGAATGTGATGAGTAATGACCCAATCATGATCTATGAATATGCCCATGGCTCCACAATCCACTAATGCCATGATGGGGTAGGATTCTCTCTTGGAAGGCAAAAGGAATGCCTGTAGAATAACAAGGTTGTTTTGTCCAGGAGAGTTCAAGAAAGGAATTGATGTGGAGCAGACACCACTCTCCCGAAACTGTGCCCCATCTAGGATTGGGAGTTTGCATTTCCCGAATGCCATGGGGGAGCGATAGGGCATTCTCTCACAAGATGTTTATCGGAGGCGCAATACATGCAGAGACCAGTGTGAATACGGTGCATCCTTTCTTGTGGGGTAATGGGTCCACGGAAGGCCCCCAGTTGCATTGGTTCTGGATCCGAGGTCAGAGAGACTGCGGGCTCTGAATTGGAAGGATGGATGGTCTATGGCAGTTTTTTGGAATGAAGATTTAGACTTCTTTTTCTCCGCCCTTCTTTCCTGAATTCGGAAGTCAATTTGCAGGGAAAGGTCCAAAAGGGCCTGGAGGAATTTGGGTGAGCTACCCTGGCTAACTCGTCATTTATTTCTTCATTCAGGGTCTTCGAAAGAGGGTGAAGCTGGCCTCTTGGGACCAATCAGCTTCCTTCATAAGTTGTTTGAAACGAGTCACATAGGTAAGTATATCCTGGGGTCCTTGTCGAAAATCAAGTAGACGTTCTTGAGCACTGTAAACCTGTTCAGTACGATCAAACATGGCTTTTAGGGCTTCCACAAACCCATTGTACTCATCCAGGAGGGCGTCGCCTGAATTGACTAGGGGGGTTGCCCAGGTCAAGGCGTTACCAGTGAGGTGTGATGTCATAAACCCCACATTTGCTCTAGGGGTGGAAAAGTAGTAGGGCTTGAAGGTGAAATGTACCAAACATCAATCAAGGAAGGCACAAAGGGTCTTCGGAGAGCCATCATATTTGTCCACTACTCCACTACTCCACCCAACAACACACTTTCCTTAGTGGCAGAATCACGAGACAGGACTAGCTTCTTTAAGGCAGCATTCTCAGCCTTAAGATTTTGAACTTCTGTGGTGAGTTCCTGCATGCCTCGCATGAGATCTTGGACCGCGGCTTCCATCTCTGTATCAGTATAGTTCTTTTGGCGTCTCAATCTGTCACAAGTCTCTCCCCTTCTCACCTGTTTTTCTCGTTTGCTTGTGACCTTCTTTGGTGACTTCTTTTGCACGGTCCGGGATTTATATAAGCCTGTGTGCTGGTCTTCGGATTCCAGCGTGAGAAAGATGTTTCAACTCCAGGATAAGTTCAGAAGTCCAGGATAGAACTAGGAAGGAATAGTGTCCGGGCTCGGAGGCACGGAACGCCGTGACTCGAGTGCGGGTGAAAATCCAGGAAGATCGGAGGTAAGTTAGAGGAAAGGGAGGTAGGAGGAGGATTCAAGGAACTGGGAAACAGGAGCGAGGAAAAAGCCCAGAACGAACTCCGGCACATGTCCAACTACAGCGAGCGGTAGCGTTGAGACGCGGGGGCGTGTCTGTTTAGTAGTGCGCAAGGCGTGGAGCGCAAAGACTGGCAGGCTGCATTCCGTATCAAGCGGCCATGTTGGGAGGTGCATTCAGTCCTCTATAGGTCAGGGACCACAAAGTCCAGAATGGACGCAGGCGACGGTTCATGACACTTTCGTTGGTACATCATTCACTAGGATAATCAAAGATTGATCTATTGGCCGTTGCACTCTTAGAGTGACTACATTTTCTTTGAGATCTAATGGCAAATAAACTACTTTGCCACAAATGCGTTTTAGTAATTAGGAAGGAGCCAATCTGCCTGTTTTGGGTTGAAGGCTTATTATAGCTCGAAATGGGTGTACTGTTTGGATTATAATGCTCTCATACAAATTAAGTGGTTGGTGTGGTTTTGGAAGTGGGAATATTTCCAAGTTATTAGTAATAGCTCGTGAAGGCATCTCGTTATTATCAAGGTGTGTATTGCAGTATGTGCAAAGTATTGAGGGGTTGGTAATTTTGTATTTATTTTCGGCCATAAGATAGAGAGCTAATTGGAACAACTGGGATTCCTCAGTGTCTTCCATTTTGTACGTTATATCTACAGTTTTGGTGGTCTTTTTTATTAACATTGCTGCAACAACACACACACATACTTGGTTTGGTACTTCAGCAGATGTGCTTTTAAACTTTGCTTTTTCTTTTTTGTACATGTTTATTAGAAGATTGGTATTTGTACGTTTTTTGCTGCTCTTCTCTAAAATTACTGGATTTTCTACGTGATCTTCACATCCAAAATATTTAATTGAGATGTTTTCTATTTGTTGAGCAGTTCTTTTACTGTGCCATGCAGGAGAATGTTATTAAAATGTTACAGTACTAAAGCAGGACTTTTGCATATTACAGTCTCTGGACAAGATTCTGTATAGTGGCATGGTGTGTTGCTAACATTTTGATGTTGTGGAATGTGCTTTTGCATGCAGGTCCTGAAATGCAGGCTAATGAATGTCCTCACAGTCCAGTGTGATTGCGCACTGGACAGGAGTCCATGGTTTGCAAAGTTTTTATTCAAATTTTCTCATTTATTTTCACATGGTGATTAAGAAATTGGAGTAAAGATGTGAAGGATTGTTTCTGTACATTACATATTGAGGTGCAGAGCCATTTGTAGACTGGACTGATTGGTTCGGTTGAATGAAGAGTTGATAGTAAGTTTGTTGGGGATATTTTTCCAATGAGGGTTTTGTGTGCCATAATGGTGGTGTCTACCATTTCATACCCTCGACCACTGCTATGTATGGAAATTGGGTGTTTCTGCTCTTGTTTACATGCTTCTTCATTATAATTTTGTACTTGTGTGAATCAGTTCACCTGCACAGAAGTTTGTAAAGGTATCTATGTTGACATTGCACATTTTTAGAAATACTTCTTGTAGTTTACTGATTCATTTTGTTAGTGGTTTCATTCTGGTTAAAATTAATAAAAACAATTTTATTTTGAGGAGCATTGCGCTGTCAATGAGAGTTTCCAGGATTCGTCTTCTGCAGTAATTTTTGGTTGAGCGTGACTTTTCTGCTGTGTTTATAAGATTGTGAACTACACTACGGTGGAACATTTTTTGTAAAATTTATTTTTTGGAATGCTTAACTATGGCTATGTTAACATTGCTAGATGTAGTTCTAGCGCTAATAGCAGTTTTATTCTTTTTAATACATTTATTTTTATTTTTACTTTTTGGAAGAGTGGCCATACTTGCTTTTTACTGGTAGCTGGTTCAATTTTGTTGACTGACTGTATTAGCTGTTATGTTTGAACATTTGCTCTAAATTCTGCTAGAGGTGGATGAGTATTTTGCATGCCATTAGTTTTATCTGCTCTATTTTTTTGTTGTATTCTACGGTGTTGATTTTAAGTAGGCATTTGTTTCTGTCTGTTTCAGAAAAAAGGAAAATATGGGTTTGAGAGTTGTGCAATGTATTTGTGTGCATTGTGAATGAGTTTGTGAATATCAGGGCAGACATAAATAGAGGGCTTTGTGATTGTGCAATGGGCTGTTAGTTCTGGTTGGGATGGTTGTAAGAGTAGCCGTGTGTGTAGATGTGTGAAGGCCTTGGTTCTGTGCGTACAATAGTGTATTGTGCATGAATAAGTAAGGACATTAAAATGTTTTCATACTTATGGGTGTTACGATACTGGTGTTCAGATGTGAATACAAAGAGTGTACCTGCTGAGGTGCAATGATTAAGAGTGAAATAAATGCTGTTGGTTTGGAAATAGTTTTGTAGGCTACTATACAGCTACACTGCACTCTATGAGTAACAGAAAGAATACTACTACACTAGTGCACTTACTTTGTAGGTTGTGAACAGTGGTTTTTATTTGGTCGTTATCTTCTAGGATAGAGGTTGTTGTCTTTCAGGAGGCTGTCCTTCACTACAATAGGGCAAGAAGAAAATTAGTAGGTGTGTGTGGTAATGGCAAAGTAATTGTAGTACACTTTGACATTATTTTGCACTGTAGAAGGAGTTGTTGGGAAGAAGAGTTAGTAACGTTGCACGTGATTATGAGTATGGTTGTAACACTGCTGTTGCTGCAGACGGGTTGCCACCAGATTTCTAATTTGTGTTTGGCAGCTAGCTTCCCAGTGTCACTAGGGCATCACAGGTCATGTTGGCCTGAAAAGTCAGGTGGTGGAAACTGTAAGTCTTTATTTGTGTGCAGTTGCATAGCACTGTATGGGAATGGGGGCATGGGAGCACTGGCAGTGTTGGTAATGGGACTGGTGGTCCTGTGATAAGTATGCAATATGGGGATGGAGTTTTGAAAGTGTGAGAGTTGTTGTACTATTTGCACTGCAAGTCCTAGCATTCAGAGAAAAATTGAGAATACAAGAAGCATGTGCAGATTAGAAAGGAGAATGTTAGTGTTGCAATTTCATTAACTTTCTCACACATGCATGCATGCTTGGTACGTGAGTGCAATTGGAATATGCTGGAGAAATCATTTCCATTTTTTTTCATGTATTTATTAAAATTACAAACAACACTGCTGCAAATGTACACATGCATTTATTTGGTTTCCTTCGAATGGTGTTGAAATGAATATTTTCAAACACATTGGGTTTTGTCATTGTTCATTCCATGTACATGGCATGCCTTAGTAACACACATGCAGTTTTCGTTTTGAATGTGCATTGTAGGAATTTAAATGCAGCTTTGTTAGTTGGAGAAGTGGTTTTAAATGTTTCCCACAGGATCTGGTAATTGAACATGCTGTGAAATGTATTTAAATGTGGTTTTCTTTTGTTTCACAAAAAAGACACATTTAGTGCTGCTGAAATTGCAAATACATGTTTTGAAACTGTTTTGAAAATTGTCATTAAAGACATGTTTTCAACTACACAACATTATAGGTGAGTGCCATTTCATGCCAGGATTTGGGACACATGAAAGTATGATTATTGGGCAGGTTAATACAGTGTAAGTGGTAAGAACCCTGATGATATTTATTCATAAAGGAGTTGGAAAAGTAATTTTAAAAATATAACCATACCTGTACTTTGTGCTGATAGATACAGATGTGGATGAATCTGGAAGTAGAAATCTTGGAGAACTTTACAGTAGTTTTTGATGTACGTGCTTGGGAATACCAGGAGACCTGAGATGACAGAGATAACAGAGTTAGATATAGATTTCTTGGATGTGATTGGTGAATGGGTGTGTGACTGCTTAACAGTAGCCAATGACGAAGTACTGCAAAGAGAGAAGTGGAGAGCGAAAAGGGGCTGTCCTGTGTTACAGGGTCAGTGGACACTGTGGTAATCCGTGGACAGGTCGTGCCACATCTGGGTCTTTTCAGGATGCCTGGCATGGAAAGGCGACTGTGGGGGTTAGTCAATCAGGTGTTCTGGTTGTGCTTTATAGGAAGAGAGGGTAATCTTTTTTTCATTGCTGTGTGCAGTGTAGATGGCTGTGTTTGGAGAGATGGAGAGACTAAGTGTGGGGATGGTGAGAGATTGTTTCCTGACTAATCTGCAGAGGTATGCAAAGATAAGACGCATTTCTGCCAACCTTGGATTGGAGTGAGTGGAGGTTTTGTGGTGTGGTGTGCCTGGCCGAAATGTGAAAGGTGTGTTTGCACTTTGTTAAAATATGGCTGTTTTTAACACTCCAGATGTCCTTGTGGTGCACTGTGGAGGACTGTATCTGGGGTACATTAGTGCAGTAACTGTGCATTGAAGGAATTGCTAAAGGCCCTTTCCATGTGCAAAGGTGATATGTTCTCAAATACCACCTAGAGCACTATGGAACTGCCCCAATGTCTTCTGCCCTCAGCAAGACGCAGGAAGGTGTCTTGTGAAAAAAGACATATCTTCTTTTTTGTGCAGTGTTGGGATAACATCAATTCTCACCTTGTGGATTTTTCTGCTGCAGATGGAATGTACTTGTCAAATATTGGAAATGCAATATTCCTTTATAATGTAAGGAATGCTTTGAAGATGTTCCTGTAAGCCTGTAAGGAAAAAAAAACAAGATAAAAGCAACAACAAAAAAGAAATGATAAAAAGTTGCTTGTTTACAAGCCCCTTTAAAAAAAAGTTATTTTCAGAGCCACCACTAAAGAGTACATACCTTACCTTGGATTTAACGTCTTTCTCCACCCCCTTCAATTGGACGATATGTCTGAAGACACCTCTGTAGTATGCAGACTGCATGTGCCACATTTGGGGCTTTTTAGGACGGCATCCATGTAAATGGGACTGTGGAGTCCAGGGGATTGGGCAATAAGGTTTTCTGGGTGTGGTATGCTTGGAGAGAGTTTGGCAGAAGGTCTGTTATCTGAGGAGAGTGCAGATGGCTATGGCTATGGGTGTGTCTTTCAGTAGGCAGAGTGTGTGGATTTTGGGGTACTCGTGGATCCATTGGTTGCAGGTGCAGAACAGTGAGGAGTTGCTGAACATCTTGGATTTCATCAAGTTGCTGTGAAGTGATGGTATGGAGTGCATGGCATGAAGTGGGTGGACTTACTCCCATTTTGTGTCAATTTGTTCATGCTCCAAAGTCCAGAAATTATCATTGTTCATTGTGTGGGGAATAGTTTAGGCCATGTAACAGGAATTACACTGCAGTTTACAATGAAGGAGACATTTGGGAAAATGAAATGATGGACCTGTTGCGGAACTCCCAACACATTTTTCTCGCATTGCACAGAGACAGATATGGCTGTGCTCCAGTTCATTTGGTCCGCAAATCGAGAAAGCGAGGCGCAACGTCAACAAGGCTGTTTGTGCATTTTTGAAAGATGTTGCCATGACGTCTTTCAATAATGAAAATATTAAATTTCTTAGCACTAATATTTTTGCAGAGATGGTGTACATCTTACTGATGCTGGTAATCAGATTTTTTTGCAAAATATTCTAAATGCTTTGCAGCACTTTTTGCAAATATAGCAAACCATTTGTAGTAGGTGTTGCCTACTTTACTTTAAAACTTGAAAAAAATACAAAAAAGTTCTCTTCAGAGCCACCACTTCCCCACCAAAAGAGTGTAATGTTTTTGTTGCCAACACCAACTACTTTTTTTTAGATGTCCACGGACTACCGTTCCATCTGCGGACTTCGCAGGCTGCGTAGGGGCCTGCACCTTTTTTTTCATATTTCTATGTTTGTACTGTGAAAGGTGGTTCTGAAAAGAACCTTTTTTGTGCTTTTTTGTGTTTTATAATTGTTTTGACTATTTTTCACAGGACACACAAGGGAAGATAGGGTAGGGAAGGGCAACCAACCACAGGAACAAAGGGGCATGTGGAGAGAGGAAGATGTTGGGTGGGCCTTACTTATGTAGAGGACAGTGTTTCTCGTGTTCTGGGACCCCAACCTCGAAAGCACTTAGAAACTGCTCGGCCCCTGCAGATTGGTGTGTCACAGTACATACAGAGCACTGTGACCCTCAAAATGTATGAGTCGACTGCATCATGTATGGCCTGCGAGGCGTCCGCAGGGATCCGCTGCCCCACAGGTGTGTCTCTTGTGGTTGCAGGAGTGAAGGATGAGGGTGTGACAGTGGATGTCAATCTATTCAAACCTTCAAAAGATACAACCCTCCTAACTGCTGCCTTGTGATTTGACTTTTGAACTATTGAAAAGTGCGTCATGACTTTGTGGACATGTCCAGATAGGCGTGCTGTTCGGGGGCAGCTCCATTTTGGTTTCTGACACCGCCGACTCTCTGGCTATTATGTTGGTGGAGTGGGGTCAGTCTAATGTAAGGTACATGTAGAGAAATTAAGGGTATCCTGGTAAAAACTAATGAAATTAGTATTCCTTTAACAATGTTTTTCTACTGACGTTCATAAGTTTTTATTAGAACAACTTAACCATAACATCCCTTTAACAAAGTTTTTTTCACTGAATATAAATATAGTTATATTCAGTAAAAAACTTTGTTAAAGAGACATTATGGTTAAGTTGCGCTACTAAAAACCTATGAGATTCAGTAAAAAAACTTAAAGGGACGTTATGGTTCCAAGTAAAACCGAAAAGCCCCTGAAATTTGCTAGTTATGGTAAGCTAAGCAACCATAACTTGTGCCACCATTTGTGATGTCATCTTTGATGTCCTGGGTGTTAGTCTTAGCAATGCACTGTAGTGGCGCAAGTTATGTTTGCTTAGCTTACCATAACTAGCGAATTTCAGGGGTTTTTCGGTTTTACTGAGAACCATAAAGTCCCTTTAACAAAGTTTTTTTACTGAATTTCATAGGTTTTTAGTAGCGCAACTTAACCATAACGTCCCTTTAACAAAGTTTTTTTACTGAATTTCATAGATTTTTAGTAATGCAACTTAACCATAACTTCCCTTAGTCAAAGTTTTTTTTTACTGAATATACATATACATAGGGTGAATTTGATAGATGTTTGCTAGGATTCCCTTACTTTATATACATATAACATGCTGAAACCCCTGCTAGTGATTTTGATGTCCGCGGACTGAGCGTATGTTCGCGGAAGGACGCGGACAACAGCAACAGTACCCAAAAACTCAGGGGGTATCTTAGATTGTTCTATCATGCCATATAAACACTGAGCAAGTTCAAAAAGCAGAACATAAACACATTATATGTAACAATAAATAAGAAGTGCAACCTATATATGTCACACATCAACCATCCATTTAAATACCATGTGTACTAAAATGGAATATACCAAAACAAAAAAAATATGCTTCCAACATAATTACCTCACAGAAACTGCACAGCTAGGAGCAACAGCAGACCTACACAACAGTAAGAACACAATTTATCAGAAACTAGTAAGTAAACCTCATTTGTCTTATATCTTTCTAAACTTTCTGCATTTGGTACACTAAAAGTAATATAGTTTTTTTACACAGAAATGTCAAGTACTTTGGAATGGCTTGAAGAAAATGTCCCACGTGAGGAAATGTCTGAAGACAGTGATACTGATGGTAGACACTTCTCTATATAAGAAAATGAATAATCATTACTTTATGTGTACTTAACATATGTATATTGTTTTAACAGACCATACACATATTGAAAATAATACAGCAAAAGAGACATTAGAAAATGCTCTACAGTGCATGGAACAAAAAATGGATATGCTTATGGAACATTTAAATCTTTTGAAACATTTTGTAGAGGAGCACATAAAAGAAAAAAATAAATATCATTGTCCCACATACACCTGTGTCCCAGTCAACTATCCCCAAACCCTCACCACCAAGAAAAACGTTATGATGAGACTTCCATGCCTTCATCCCCTCACATCGATCCTCTCCAAACCCTTAATTCCCTTGTATTTGTGTCAGTTTCTGCTTCCCCCTCTCTTTCATAAATGTTATATTTGTATATAATAATAAAATATTATATTTCTTGTTACTTCATTCCTTTGTGTCTTTTTTTTTTTAAAGGCAGTTAGGGTATCCGCGGACAGCGCGGATGTCGGAATGTCCGCAATTAGCCAAAATGGGGGTGTCCTGAGGACACTATACCTGTCCGTACTGTCCGCAAGCAAGATGAAACTGTTCTTAGAACACATTCAGTGTCCGGAATGTCTGTAATTAACCAAAATGGAGGTGTTCTAAGGACACTATACCTGTCAATACGGTCTGCAAGCAAGATAAGACTGTTCTTTGAACATACTTGGTGTCCGGAATGGTCGCAATTAACCAAAATGAGGGTGTCATGAGGACACTATACATGTCTGTACTGTTCGCAAGCAAGATGGAACTGTTCTTAAAACATACTCAGTGTCCGGAATGTCCGCAATTCATCAAAATGGTGGTGTCCTAAGGACACTATACCTGTCCGTACTGTTCGCAAACAAGATGGAACAGTTCCTAGAACACAGTTGGTGTCTGGAATATCCGCAATTACCATAATGAAGGTGTCCTAAGGACACCATACCTGTCGGTACTTTCCATAGAATATCTACGCACATGCGCACCACACACATAAGTCCTACGAACGTCGCACCTGTCCGTAACTGTCCATCTCACGTGTGTTGCAATTTTAGTTAGTTTGAGGACCAGAACATTGTCCATAGAACACCCGTGCGCATGCGCAAAACCGTTCCTACTTATTTGGTGTCCTGCGGACACCCGTCCCATTCACGGAGGTGTTCGCAAAGTCATCATTTGACCACACCAACTCTGAGCGTGTGTCCTGATTTGCGGACACTGTCCAGGTCCCCAAACATTTAAAAAGTACTTTTTCAGACAATCCAAAGTATTTTACAGTACTTATTCACCATTGCACATGTCCCAGACAATGTCCATGGCGATCTACATACTTTTTGGAACTTTTTGAGCCTTTTTTGGTGTTCGTTTGGAGCGTGTACCTGCACCCCTATAAAAGGCCACACACCTCAGCTCATCTTCATTCTGTCTTTCTACTATTGAAGATTGAACTGCTTTTGCTGCCTTTGCTGTTGCATCATCAAACCTGCTGGCATCCATGGCTGCTGTTCTTCCAGCTGGTGCTGCTTCTGCCTCAGCACCCCCCACTCCACCACCACCGCCTCCCCAAGGGCCTGCACAGGGGAACAGGCATGAGGATGTAGAGGAGGAGGATGAAGAGGATGAAGAGGATGAGGTAGTGAAAGTCCATACTACCATCACTCACCATGACTCTTGGGTGTGGCGGTTGTTTACCATTCATGGTTACGTACCAAAAGCATGTGCGAACAAGGTCACCTGCAACCAGAGTAAAATGGTGCTGAGTCATGGGAGACCTTGTTCGTACAGCTTTGGTACAACATCCATGAAGCGACACCTAAGGTCGTTCCACGGTGGGGCCGTTTGAAAGGTTGTACCTTGTGATAAACGTAGTAGGTTGAGTTCCTCTACAACATCCTGCGTTTCCTCTCCTGTCACCACAAGAGACACTCCTGTGGGGCAGCGCATCTCTCCGGCTGCCTCACAGGCCATCCATGATGCTGTTGACCCTTACCTTTGGAGGGTCACAATATTGTATATGTACTGCAACGCAGTACTCTGCAGGGGGAGAGTCTTTGGAGTGCTTTCGAGGCGGTGGTCACGGAGCAAGAGAAGGGCTGCCCACTACCTAAATAAGGCCCATCCTACATCTTCCTCTCTCCACCTGCCCTTTCTTATCCCTGTGGTTGGTGTCCCTTCCTTACCCTCCTTTCCCCTTCTTTCCTTGTGTGTCGTGTGTAAAAAACCAAAAACAACATAAAACAACAAAAACCAGAAAAAAGGCTCTTTTCAGAACTGCCTTTCACAGTTTAAAAATAGAAGTGGCAAATAAATGGAACAGAGCCCTGTGCATTTTTTAGAAGTCCGCGAACAGTTTGCGGACATATAAAATTTTGCAAAACCATTTCACTTTTCTATCGGAGGAAGTGGTGGCTCTGAAAAGAGCCTTTTGGTGGTGTTTGTGATTAAAAATTTCAAATGGTCAACACCTACTGCAAAATGGATGGCTGTAATTCCAAAAAAGGTTGCAATGCATTTTGTACATTTCTCCGAAAAATCTGATTGCCAGCATAAGTAAGATGGACTCCATCTCTGCGAAAAATGTATGTGCTACGAAACATGATATTTTAATTGTGAAAGGAGGACATGCCAACATCTCTTAAAAAGGCACAAACAGCCTTATTGACATTGCGCCTCGCTTTCTCCATTTGTGAACCAAATGAAAAAGAATGCAGCCACATACGAGAAAAAATTACTTGGGAATTTGGAAACGTGTCCATTACCTTCCCAAGTCATTCTTTCATTGCAAATTACAAAGAAATTCCAGACACATGTCCTAAACTGTTCCCTTCACAATGAATTATGATTATGTCTGGATGATGCTGTGTCTCCAAAGACGCACAGAGAGGTACCAAGTCCAGCCACTTCATTCCACGCACTCCATGCCAATGCACTTCAACATAAGGGAATCCAAGATCTGCAGCTACTCCACAGCATTCTGCACGCACCTCCAACCAATGTATCTATGAGTTTCCCAAAATCCAGATAATCTGTTTTCTGAAACACACAGCCATAGCTATCTGTTCTTCTCTGAGAAAAAAGACTTTCTGGCAAACTCGTTCCTTACACAACACACCTAGTACACTTTATTGACCAATCCTTTGCTCTACTCATTCCCATTTGCATGCCTCTCCACCCCAAAATCCCTGTATGTAATACGCAATGTCTGCAGAATACCACCATGTTAGCGGACATATCGAAAATCTGAGCGTGGTGAATGTACATTTGAATAGTGTGCAACATTTCCCCTTTGAGATTGGCTCTCGAAAGGGCTGTTTTTTTTTTTTTTTGCAGATGCTTGACAGGCACCTGTTATTTTGTATTTTCTTTCTTAGTTTACACCTAAAATCTTCACATAACCTTCTCCAAAGCAACCCTTACATTCCAGAACAGCATGGTATTTCCCATAAAAGATAAAGAAATGCCATCTTCTTTAAAATAAATAGCATTACTGGAATCAATATTCTCATTATTACAGAAGAACATACCAGCTCTAAGCATGATAGCACACATGCCTCGGTTGATTGCACACCTAGCAATGTTTTGCTGAGGACAAAAAACTATTGTCCCATATTGCCCTAGGTACTAATCCAGAAAAAATAGGTAAAGTAGGGGCACTGACATAGCCCAAATGGAAAGCACCACAGTGCAAAACTACCATATGCAGACTGTTCATCCTGCCCATATCTTCACAAACTTGTACAATTCCCTGTACATTGTAATCAGGCACAGTGCTCCACACCACCTCCACTCCTTCAACATCAAAATTGTTTGCCACATGCCTGCAATGAGCTTACTGCTGTAAACCATGCACAAAAATGTCTCCAAGCACCAACACCCTGACTTTCTCCACCTCTGCCATCTTCACTACACACAGCCTCTTTCAAAACAAATCCACAACCTCAACACCTGATTGGCAAATCCCTACAGTCCACTTTCCATGCTGGATTTGCTGGAAAACCCAGGATGTGGCATGCCCTGTCCGTGGACAACCGCAGTGTCTGCAGACCGCGTAACTCTTGTCATCCATTCTACCCTTTCCATCTCACTCTCTGTGCCATTCCCTCATTGGATACAGCTAAGCAATCACAGAACCATCCACCAATTACATCTAAGACCTCTACATCTAACTCCATCATCACAGTTCAGCACTTGAAATGTACTGTTGATCACTCTGAGTACAAGTCTCATATCATTGGAAAGCACCTACTACAAAAAGTACTGTACAAGTCTCCAAGATTTCTACGTGCAGCTGCATGCATATCCACATGCATTAATACAAACCACAGGTATGCATATTTTATGTAGAGTACATGCACAACTCTTATGAATGCATATAAACAAAGTAACTGCCACTTAACCTGAATAACCTATAAAATGAACTTACTATTATAATTCCCATCTGCTATAATCAACTGCCACTTCCAAACCTGTCTGCTATCTAAATTCTTTTTTTACACACACAACTATCTAAAAAATTATAATATTAAAAGATTGAAGAAATAACAGTATAATTGTAGAAAAACACTTAGTAGTGTATTATAAAAGTACACACAGCCATGATAAGTTCATGCATCTTTATACGCTCACACAGATAGACACTATCACTTAAAAGATCACAGCTGAAATAACACCACTCCCTGTACATCACATCCTTCTGCTTTATTACCCACACCTTCACAAACACATACATTCTATGCTTTTATATACAATTTCTGACATTTACCTTAAAAAGATTGCAAAACAAGTACATCTCCTGACATGCAATAACACAGCCCTAAGAAACCAAGTGAGTTTCATATACTTAGTATTCTACTCATTTGCAAAGCATGTTGACTAACATATTGTAAGCAAAATATAAAGGCTGCACATAGTCAAAGGAAACTGCATGCACACACTATGTTCAGTTATCAAACAAGAATACTACTACAAAAACATAAAAATCATAAAAATCAATGTCTAAGTTAACATCAGTGCTATAGACACACATAATTACTAACTTCTTTCTTTTACAATTGCAGTGAAGACCACTCTCCTGAAAAGCAACAGCATCTGAAGTACAAACAGCAACTCAGAAGAAACCTGATCATTCCACACAAAAAAAGTAAGTACAATACTAACATAATATTCTTAATGTTACTGAAACACTGTGGGGTTGATTCATGCAATTTGTGTGCCAAAAACAGAGATTTGTGCACCATTCTGCCCACAAATCCCCATTTGTTAAACAGGGATTTGCAGGCACAATGGGGCACATAACCGTGTTTTTTAGCGCGCAATAACATAACTCAGCCCCTAGAATGTTAGTATTGCAGAACAAAGAACTGTTTTAATTCAATACCATTAGATTTACTATTAGTGCTTCTCCTCACCACTAGCTTTCTTTCTACTGTCATCTGAACCCCAGGATACTAACACACAAATACAAGAATAGCCTTCCCAACTAGTTGCAGCTGTCCAATGCACAATGACACACCACCACATACATCCTTAACATCATACTCAGACACTCATGCACACATACATTGCAGAACAGCCCAACCCATACCTTCTTTTTTTTCAACAGATCCCAAAGAATGCCTACCAAAAAGCAAGTCCGTAGAAAGCAACGAAGGAGTAGAGCAAATGAAAATAAAAGTGTCCAAAATAAGCATCCATCTCTAGCAGAATTTGTACAAAAAGTGCAAACAAAAGATCTAATAGAGTCATTAAGCGAAACAAAACAAGCATCCAGTACAAAATTTTTTAACATCCTCTTTCAGAATTTAAAACAAAACAGAAAGTGATTAACAAGAATTCAGCTACCACAACTGCTAACACTGCTCCTATAAATCTTGATGTAGTGGCAAGTAACCATACCAACAAAAAGAAGTATTTTAGAAAAAGAATTCCGGCACAGAGTCCTTCAGAATCGTATAAAAACAGGAGAGAAATCATGCTCAACCCTTAAAACCTACGTAGAAAATAAATCTTAGAAGCTCTCATAGACAGTGCAATCCTTCTCAAAAGGAAGTTATTTATTTTAGTGTTAAGCAGAATGAAACCACTAACAAAACTAACTACTAAATTACAAAAAAGACTTCTCAATAAGCGGAATGTCAACAAAAATAACTTCTTAAATATCGTGGAGGTGAATGGAGTAACACCACGAACACAGAACCATATTTCAATGAAGAAGCATACAAACAAAAGCAAACAAACACAATTGCCATACATAGCAGTGGACAAGGGTATGAAAACTTAATAATACCTTAATGCAACAAGAAATACTTCTTACAAAAATATCCTCAGAAAACTCAGTATCACTTCTCCATTCGACTGAGCCAGAACGTCCAGTATACAAATGGCCGTGCACGTCAATGTCTAACATTGCCAAAAAAATCTTTCCAATCTGTACGCCAGTTCCTCAATCAGTATGTGAAAGGCAAAGACAAAATGAAACTACTACAAAACATAGATACCTGTCCAATGCGCAAATACACAGGACTACCAGGACATTCATTAGCCTGCATTTCAGGACCTATTTACAAAAGCACCTTCCACCATATCAAAATGATATCAACACATCATTCAACTATAACAAATCTAGTCTTTAAACTGTACTATGCTAAAAGTCTTACTTTAGCACTAGCCAATTTAAATAACAATATCCTACATGGTACAGCCAAAGACCTACTCGAAGAAATAGAGCTAGAAATAGAGGACTCCAGCTTCCCATATCTTGCACCCACACACTGGAATGCCCTACCCCCCACTATCCGAGGTGAGGCCTCCCTCATCGCCTTCCGTAAAGCTATGAAAACCATCCTCTTCACATAAGGTCCCTCACATCAGCATGAATACTATACATTTTGACCCACTGCATAAGCTGGAATGTAATGACCAATCGCAGAAGCTGTAAGTATTGTATTATGTCTGTAATACTTATATTGTACCAACAACTGCTACCATTCCTGTACCTCTGTAACTAAGCTCTCACAAGTAACAGCGCCTCAATGCTCATGGGCTGCTTGCGCGCTATATAAATCTAAATAAATAAATAAATAAGAGCATATCCAGAGAAAATATTTTGGAAGTGAACGCCACTTACAAAATGCAATAACTTTACAACAGAGTAGCAACAATTGTACAGATGGCAACCTTCTACTACACACATACAAAAAAGAAATACTAAAATTTAAAAGTACATCCACTGAAGTACCAAACCATGTGTGTGTGTGTGTTGCCGTAGAACTTTTTATAAAAGTAACACAAAAACTGTAGACGTAACATACAAAATAGAAGACAATTAAGATTCCAAATGATTTGAATTAGCTCTCTACCTTTGGCAGAAAACAAATATGAAATAACTGACGCCTTAATACTTTGCACTTACTGCACTACAAAACTTGACAACAACCAAACTCCTTCACGTGCTATCACAAATAACTTGGAATTATTCCCACTACCAAAAACGCCTGCAACCAAAAACAGCAATAATACGCCTTCAACCAAAAACAGCAAAATTACCTCCCTCTGAATTAGTGAAAGGCATTTGTGGCAAAGTAGTTTATTTACCATTAAATCTGAAAGAAAATGTGCACACTATGGGAGTGCAACGTTCAATAGAGCAATCTTTAATTGTCTTAGTAAATGGTGTACCTACAAAAGACAAAAACATTTGGCAACAACTCGTAGACTTACATAAAGTTAGACAAGACTTGCAATATCTAAAAGACAATAATGAATATTGTCTACGTACAACACGCTGCATGAAATTGGTCTTGCGGGAATTACTAGTACAAGCGTGTATTCGGGTGATTTCAACTCAGCATTAAGCATTCATTAATCTTTTGGATGGAATGCTATGCTGGCATTGCCTTTCCTAATGAAAAGAGCGTTTTAGGAAAGTATGCTAAAACGCATTTAAAGCACATTGATATAAATCACAAGCTCATGTGTTTTTCTCCATCGTTGCCTTTCCTAATGAAAAGAGCGTTTTAGGAAGGTATGTTAAAAGGCATTTAAAGCACATTTATATAAATCGTTAGCGCACATGTTTTTCCATTGTTTGATACGCATGGGTAAAGTGGTGAACGTGTGAGCTTTTCACATTGCCGATTTCAATTTGTGGAACTGTGGTGCGGTTCAATTTACTGAACGGTTGTGGGGTTTAATTTACTGAACTGTTGTGGGGTTCAATTTGTGGAACTGTTGTGGGGTTCAATTTGCGGAACTGTTGTGGGGATCAATTTTGCTGAACTGCTGTGGTGTTCAATTTTGCTGAACTTTGGTGGGGTTCAATTCACTGAACTTTTGTGGGGCTTAATTGGTGGACCTGTTGTGGGGCTCAATCAGCTGAACATTGAGGGGTTGAATTTGCTGAACCTCTGCAGGGTTCAATCTGTGGAACTGTTGTGGGGTTTAATTCTGCTAAACTTTTTGTGGGTTTCAATTTGTGGAACTGTTGTGGGGTTCAATTTGCTGAACTTTGGTGGGGTTCAATTTATCTGAAATTTTGTAGGTACCAATTTGTTGTCTGTAACAATTGAATAATGGGGAAAGCCAAACTCCCGCTCCGTAAAGATGCGAGGGCAGACTTCTTTATTGCGGTAAGCACTTGAAGGGCAAGTTTGGCCCGGGAAGCTGCTCTACCGTTGCCAGAGCCCAACGAGGAGGAGGCAGATTTTCTCCAATGTGCTCAACCCGCTTCCTTGTTGGGAAAAGAGCATTAGGATAATATTGACCCTTCTCAAGAGGCTGAATTTCTAAAAATTGCCCAAGAACGTTCTCTCCTCGAGAAACAGAGTGAGGACATTATTGATCCCTCGCAACTGTTGTTTGGTGATGACGATATAGCGAATATTGATCTGCCTATAGGGAGGGGAAGCAATTGGAATAAGGAGAATAAGAATCCTCACAAACCTTATGATAATGAGATGCATGACAATCCAAGTTATGATAAACTGTTAGACTTTTCCAATGGCACTACTTTTGCCAAGGAGAATTCCACAAAAACTAGTATTGACTCTGAATTTACTGTAATGATGAAAATCTTTAATCGACTTATCTTATCGGAACTGCATATGCTAACGGAGTGTCTGACTAATGTAACCTCTGATTTCAGAGCTCTACCTGTACCTGATAAATTAACAGATGCATTGCTCAACTCTCAGAAGAGATCAAAGGAAATATAAGGGGAAGACAGGTGGGGGGATCTTACTAAGGCTTTGACTAACTTAACCTCGGATTGCAGAGCGTTACCTGACATATTATCAGATGCATTGCTGAAGTCTCAGAAGAGACTAAAGGAAAAGGAAGGGGAGGACAGGCTGGTGGATCTTACCAAGGCTCCACTTAGTGAAGAGATTATTTTGGTAGACGCATCACAAGAACATGCACCTGATTCATTAGGGGTGGGGGGTCTTATTTCATTGGAGGACACTGACCCAAATTGTCTAGATGAAAGTACAGGGGCAAATGGGTCAGGGGGTCAAATGACAGAATTTAAACTGTCTAAAAGACAAGTAAAAAAAATGGCAAAACAAAATAAAAGAAATACGAACAAAAAGGGTGGAATGGCCACAACTTCTAGAAAATTCCTGAGAAATGTAATTCAGGGGTCTGTGAATGATGAATCTCCACCCAGAGCAAATTTACATCCGCAGAATAAAATCTCATTAATGGAGAATAGTGGGATCTCCAATAAGGGGAAGGATCAAGCTATTCAAAGTGATTATATACAGGGAAATCTGCAACTATGCGAAGTAATGAAAAATAAAAAAAAGGACGAGGTATATGAAATTTTTAATGCAGCGCCCCAGCAGGAAATGATATCTACCATAGGGATGCCTGTAAAAGCTAATGAGATAAACCATGTAACACGAAGTGATGGACTTATTACTAAAAGCATGCCGAAGGGGAGAAATTAAACACCTATTAATAAGGGATTGGTAAGGAACATCATACCCATAGCCGATATTAGGGGTGAGAGTAGCAGGGATTGGAAAATTCCCCAGAGTAATGAAAGTGAAATCAACCCGGATTTGACCAGGGGCATTATAAATCCCTGTACCCTAGATCAGGGATCGGATTGGGGGGCATATAACCCACATCAACAGAACTCTGAGGATAATAGTGGGGTCCCAAGGGGAAACCTGGAGCATCAGGACAATCAGATACTGGGAGGGAAAACACATGAGAATGCAAAGGATGAGGCGCTGTACCTAAACATCCTGAGAGTGTTAAGGGACAAACAGCAGCAGGAAGCTCCTAAAAGTGGGTTTGAACTGCGACAGAACCTTAGGAGGGCAGATTCATATGAAGAATATTGCAAGGGAAGGAAGGAGGATGACTTGGAGAGGGAAATGAGATGAAGTAGAAGGAACAGCTTCATTCATATCGGCCACTTGATCTGAAGGACCCGGTGAGACCAGACCTACCAGGCCTGGTGCTGACTACACTATTCTTAGATCAGAACAATACTTCTCTTAATCGACTATACATTTTGTCCTTACTGGGTCAGATTCCGAATTTAAGCCTGATTGAATCAACGGACATTTACCTGGTGGATTATATACATAGGCAGAGGCTGGATTATGTCTTTTTAGTTATACCTTCTCCTTTGGTCAGAAACCTAATGATGAAAGAAGCTGAAGAATGTCATCGAAGGGGTTTCGATATATTTGAGTATGCTCAGACTCACTCTTATTTGACTGAGATAACACGTAACACAGGAAGATTACAGAAGGAGGATCCTTCAAATAAAGAGGATGGAGTCAGGGGTGAGGAGAGGGAAAAAGATGTGAGTCAGGACTGGAGATGGCTCCCATTGACGTTGAGAGAGTCAATTGACAGCCTCAAGAAACTAGGGAAGCCACTTTAGTTAAGGTAAATGGTAAGTGGAAAGTGTTAACATGGAACTCGAGAGGCTCGGTTAATCTCCTAAACAATGTGAATTTAATGAGGGACTTGGCACATTACGACCTGCTCTTCATCCAAGAAACATGGTCAAGGGTTCCTTTATGTTGGGAGGGTTATACGGTATACTCTCATTGTGCACAATGGGGAGGAAGAGGTCATCCTAAAGGTGGCCTCCTCATAGCAGCAAAAAACCATTTGAACCCGAAAGTTAGGGGAGAATGGGCTTTTGCACATCATTTTCTGGCGGTGGGCCTCTCATTGTGGTATAATAATAGGGACACACCTTTTTTGCTGGTTAATATATACTGGAATCCGGCGGAACTTTCGGACAGGCAATTATGGGTTGAACTATGCAATTTAGGGTCCCTTCAGCAGAACTGGTTGCTAATTAATATAGGAGGCCAGATTGTGATCGCAGGTGATCTCAATGCAGTCATTCATGGGGACTATTTCATGGGGGATGTTTTGATTAGCAGGCTGGGGGATGCCTCTATAGGTCCTGATAATTCAATCTGCAGGGGGAGGTTGTGGTCCCACTTTGTGGAGATGTGGGGCTTGGAAATCTTGGTAAATCATCTTCCTACTTGGAAAGCCAGAGGCTGCTACTCAATAATTGACTACATTATCTGTTCAGGGGACTTGTTCTATAGTTCAGGTAAACTTGAGTGCATTGAGACTTCCCTTAGTGATCATTGCATTTTGTCACTGGAAATAGGTACTACTGGACTTATCAAACCCAAAGCTGTATATAATTACAATCTAAACGTCAATCAAACAGGGAACAAATTTCATGGACGGGGAAAAAAAGTAGACAGTTTACTGTTTCCATGGTAGCAGATTTTGAGAATTTTTCAGAACCAGAAAAAAAAAAGACCTATGCGGCTAACAACTTCACAGATTACATTGGCAGTGCCGTGTCAAAATTGGGCAACACCAATTTGAGGGACAACCGATGGAAGAACGACAAATCCCATAACTTTGACATAGAAATCAGGGAAAAAAAAAGAGGGATATAAGAAAAGAGATCAGACTAATTAAGAAATCGGGACTTACTCTAGAAAATATAGCTGAAAGAATAAAAAAAGTTAAACAAAGCTACAAAAATGGGTCCATACAACATAGAATAAATAAAAGTCAGAGTGAGGGGGAAAAATGTTAAGTGCATTAAGAGGCTCAAATTCAAAAAATTGGCTCCTGAATTTTACCGTTTGGGACATAAAAAACCTTATTGTAAAATCAAAAAATTCGGGAGCGCTGGGTCCTAACAACTTGTCTAACAAAATATTCAAAACCGCTCCTGAATTATGGGCAAAAATACTGTTTACCTTGTTTTCGAATATACTACTGACCAAGTCTTTCCCCCTGTCCTGGAGGGTATCCATTATTATATCGGTACTCAAAAAAGGTTCCCGATTATGTCCCAAGAGCTACCGGCCTATAGCCATTGCTGATCCGGAATCCAAGCTATTTTCTTCGCTTGTCTTAAGAGACATCCAGAAATGGATTGATGATAACAAAATCTTGGATATGAGACATTTTGGTTTTAGGAAAAATATGGGGGCGGAATGTGGGGGGCTTATTCTATCCTGCTTGAGAGCTGAAGCAATGAAAAAGGTGGATACCTCGGTCTTTATAGCATCTATGGACCTGAGTTCCGCTTTCGACTTGGTGGATAGGAATATACTATGGTCAAGACTAAGAACACTAAACATGCCCCCAATTTTGCTAGACATAGTGAGGGCAATATACTCTCAGACTGACGTGAAAGTAAGACTGGACTCTGCAGATGCCCTTTCGGAGCAATTTACTATCCACAATGGATTGCGCCAAGGATGTAGATTGGCTCCCACAATCTTCAACCTCTATGTTAGTGGTACAAACCAGGAGTTATTAAATAGGGGATTAGTACCACCTAGAATTGGGAATACTTGTATATCATGGTTGGCATATGCGGACGATTTCCTCCTAATTGACACCACTAAGGTGGGACTCCAACGCATGCTTAGAGCTTTTGAGGGATTTATTACCTCAATTGCTCTTAAGGTTAACCCGGACAAAACAATAATTGTGCGCTTGGGGAGGAAAAACAAGAAATCAAACATGCTATCTTGAGTATCTGGAAATATAAATCTCAAAGCAAAAGTGGAGTTTAAATATCTGGGCTTCTCAATAGCAGGGGCACAGTCAAGACCCTTACTTAGGACACAATTGAAACTCATGGCTGATATTGCTATCTCTCAAATGCGGGCATTAGATGCAAAATTTGGGAAATTTTCTATGTCCCCTCTGAGAGAATTTTATACAAAAAAAGTAATTCCCCGCCTAATATATGGGGCCGAATTTCATTCCTCAACGTGTGAAGGTGAGTGGGCCTCGATAGAAAGCTATATTTGGAAATCGGTATTGTATCACTTACCTAAATGTATCCCGTATAACTTAATCAAGTACGAAATGGGTCTAAATTCGCTTCAGGCGCTAGTGACATGGAAACGAATGACGCTATTGAGAAAATGCAATTGTGCAGAGACTAACACTTTATATTATCATGCAGGTCGGGATATTTGCAATCCTTTCATAGTGGAACTAAACGAAGAAATAAATAAAAACTTGATGCCAATGGGTATTTCCACGATTTCTCTTAGGAACAACCCGGGAAGGGTGAAGGAAAGTGTGCTGGGTTTCGATTGGATCCACACCAAAAACGCGATATTGGGCTCCAAACTCTACCAACAAGTGTGTGCTGTAAATAAATGGTTACGAGGGATGGAAAGTTACCTAACAAAGTATCCAAATAAAATAATCCGTAATGATTTTATGCATTTTAGATTCAACGTATTGCCCAATAACCAAATACTCTCAATTAGATCTCTTGCTCAACTTATATGGCCGTGGTGTAGGTTCTGTGGTATTGAAGGTACGGTAGAGGACCTGAAACACATATTGCTGGTATGCCCGGCACTGAGGGAGAAAAGACTTCTATACTTTACACAATATGTTCACAACACGGCGGATGTAAATAGAGAATTTATTTGGTATAAAATGCTACACAACAGTAATGGCAATTTTAACATCAGAGTAGCAACATTTCTGAGAAATGTGTGTGCTCTGTTTTAAATCCTCTGTTCTTTCTCTACTTTCTGTTCATTTTAATTTGGCTTTGGTTTTCTTACTATGTAAGAGTAATTAAGATGAACTTTTGGATCGTTATTAGGTGACTTTGTTAAGTAATATTGTGAAAATTAATGATATGAATTGGGAAATAGTCTTAATATGTTAGATATACGAAATTAACTGTGTTCGCTTTTTATTTGAAAATGTGAATGTTTTCTTTTCTTTTTTGCTCCACTATTTTGTTCTTATTTTGTATTCTTAGTAACGAAAATGAATATTTTTGTAAAGGTTTTTCTAAACCAAAACAAATAAACAAATAATAATAATAATGAATACTACAAAGAAATTAATATTGAATCAAATTTGAAGGAAACCAAAATAATTCAAGAGTCACCAGAAACTGGTCAATTTGAACTTCTAGATCCTACTACAGTATCCAATATTTTAGACCATTATACAATTCATACATTACACTCTAAAGAGACCATAGATGATGCACTAGAAATGTACCAAATGCAACAAACCAAAGGATCACCAATCAGCATATGGGAAAAAAGTATAGAAACATGCTTTTCCTCTACTCTTTCTTACTGGGAAAGGAGGAAGGTATGATGATAGACCCATTCAGATAACAGCATCAGAATACCGCTCGTTACGAATGTATTCTGAAGATCCCAGATTTAGACAAAATGTGGAATACATATTCCACCTACTCTTTCAAAGTGAACTAGCAACTCTATGCTACAGAGTTGCACACACATTGAAATCAGATACCCACTTTCAAAATATGTCAGCTATGAAATTACTACAAAAAGTGTAAGCAGAAGATGAAGTTTTACAATCAAGCATTACAATTCTGTTAGCAAACATGCGTGGTACTAAAGAGTACTGGTTCCGATGTCACAGAGATGTATGTTGTATGATAAGAATCCTTGGCCCACCTACTTGGTTTGTTACATTAAGTTGTGCAGAATATACATGGGAAGATTTACATGATTTCCTACGCATATCAAATAAAAACAAAACAAACATAGGTATACTAACACCTGGAGAACTTTGCTCTCTAGATCCTGTTAATGTTTCAAGATATTTCCATCATCACTTCATTGCAATGCTATACTTTATTTGTAATAAAACTCTTCCTCCCCTCAGATAAGTGCAACACTTCTTTTGGAGAAAAGAATACCAATCAGAGGAGCACCACATGCAACTGTTTTACAGTTTATCAAAAAATATGTCACTTGTGAAATTCCATCAGAAGCAACAAATAGTGATCTTCATGAACAAATTGTACAATTTCAAAGACACAAATGTGGGAAATATTGTCGTCGCAAATACAAAAACAAAGGGAAATACTACACCAAATGCCGCTTTGGTTTCCCTAGACCGGTTACAGAAACAGGCGAAGTGTACAGCTTCATGTCTTCAGATAGACATAGTGTTAAAGGTAAATCATCTAAGAACACATATTACATAAAAAGAACAGAAGAAGCAAAATATAACAATGATTACAATGCAATCGTTGCACTCTTCTGGAATACAAACATAGATGTGCAGTACATTGCAGACAATTCCACTGCAGTTGCACGATATGTTACAGCCTACTTAACAAAATCAGAAAAAACAGAGCTTCAAGACCTCTGGGATGACCTATGATCGGACAAAACACTGTCTCAGAAATTGTACAGCTTAGGCATGAAATAGCTCTCTCATAGAGAATGTGGCTGCTATGAAACTGCAGATCGTTTAACCGGTACTGCTTTGTATGGAAAATTGGAAAATATAGTATGGCTAAGTCTTGGTCCTGCTAAATCTAGAAAAAGAGTTCTCATATCATAAGACGACCTAGAAACAATAGCCAAAAATGATACTAAGAGCCAAGACATTTTGAAATATATTTACTAGATACATACTACCCAAACAGAAGTACCACTTTGGAAACCATGTATATATCGCACACAGCCCAAAACTTCACATACAAAAATAATATAAAACCGGATGAAAATAAAGGTAGATACAGAGTGACAAATTGTGAAGGCAGCTTAGTGAAACTTACCAAATGAAGCTTAATAAATCATATCAAATTGTCAATAAAAACTCCTCAACATAAAGAACTATATTACATGTCCCTGCTAAAACCTTTTAAACCATGGAGAAAAGAAGAAGAGTTACTACATTTCTATGACTCTTATGAAGATGCTTTCAAAGCAAATGAAGCACTATAACCGATGTAAACTTTACACAGTACAAAACAATGTTACACAATGAACAGCAACACGAAGAAGAACTCCAGGCCCAACTAGATAAGGACACTCCTGACAGTAGTCAACCTACTGTAACAGGAAGCCAAGATCCTCTGGGACAGCCACTAATAGCAAACGAGGCAGAATTAGCTATGACAGAAGTAGAAAACACCATGTGTCACTATGAAGAAGATACAGAAGACTTAACTGTACTGCAATCAAAACTGAACAATGAGCAGTGTAGCATTTTTCAAGAAGTAACAAAAGAAATTGCACATGGTGTACATCATGAAAATAAAGAATGTACAAAATTACAAACCTATACTACTATACGTCAGTGGTGAAGCTGGTTCAGGCAACATTTTTTAATCAAAATCATCAGCAAGTTCCTTCAACAACTTACAAACAACAAACTGTCAGCTGTTGTAACTGCCCCCACAGGTTTAGCTGCCTACAACATAGGCAGTGTCACTTCACACTCCTTCCAGTAGAACACCAAAACAAATTAGAATATTACAAAATTTCTACAGAAGCTGCAATGGAACTACAGTGAGTGTTAAAACAAATGAAAATGCTAATAGATGAAGTGAGCATGGTGAGAAAGCTAATGTTGGCTTTGATTCACCTCAGATTACAAGAAGTACTCAAAACAAACTATGAAGAGCTCTTTGGAGGGAAAAACATTATTGTTTTCGGAGATCTTCTTCAATTGACACCAGTGAAAGGCGAACCTATTCTTAAATCCTTAGGACACAAGCTCTGCCGTAAAAATGTTGGCAGCATAGGAAATGTTAACCTTTGCCAACATTTCCAATACAGAGAATTAACAGAAAACATGCACCAGTCTGCAGACCTCACCTACGCCAACATTTTAAAAAGTATTAGATTTGGTTTACTTTCTCAAGAAGCACTAGCAAACCCAGCACATCCATGTACTGTATGGCCATAACTCATGTGCTACAGATGTCATGGAACAATTAGCACACAAAAATGCCAACTCTTTCAAGCTGTTCCAAATTCAATGAAACAATGTTGAAAAAAGAAATGCAACCAATAATTAAAATTTGCTCCACAGACAAACTGGACGTACATGGTATGACACTACCCATGTGTCAACAAGCCACAACAAGGCTACATACCTTAGAAAACTCTATCTCCAACACAGCTGGTTTGGAGAAAATATTTAAAATATCTTTAAACTGTAGAGTAATGCTTAAACGTAACCTTGACATGGAGCAAGGACTAGTTAATGCAGCACTTAGTACAGTTGTTGGCTTTCAAACAAACCCACGTGAGAACACTTTTCTCTTTGAGAAACTATCAGAAGTAAAAATTATAGTATGCTCAACAGCTCGATTCCTTCTTTTCAAAGACATGTATGTACGCAGAGAACAATTTTCTCTAACTCTAGCTTATGCAGACACCATTCACAAATCACAAGGTCTTACCCTAGATAAAGCATTGATAGATATTGGGAAACACAGTCTTTAAAGAAGGCATGAGCTATGTAGCACTATCACGCGTACGTACACTTTATGGTCTATTTCTAATCAACTTTGATGCAAGTAAAGTAAATGCTGATATTCCTTGCTATTTAGAATACAATAGACTACGTTCACTATACACCTCCATCTAAAAACCTATCTTGTTCCACAAAAAGCAAAACATTGTAAAAGAAAACTACTTCAAACAGAAAAGCAACAGGATCTCATTGCAAATCCTCCAAAGAGAGTAAAAGAAGCTAATACTTCATCAATTACTACAACCAAAGAAGATACTACTACTCAAAGTAACTCAGGTACTTCTTCAAAGAAGCAACACACACTCCGAAGAAGTGACTTGGACACAGAACTATCTGGTCCATTCAAATTTTCAAATACAACTAGTGTAAATTGCTACACAAATGAAGCAATAAATATTCTATTTCAATTGCCACCAATTGTTGACAACATTTACTTACACAATACAGACCAATTGTGTTTGCAAATGTTAGTCCTTCATAGAAATGCAAGCAACAATCCTGACAACACATATAGTGTTCATGAAATAAGACAAGAATTGGACTACTGTGCTGGAATGGTGAAATTTACTATAAACTCACAAGAAGATCCACAAGAATTTCTAATGTACTTACCACAAGTACTGGAAAACAAAAACATACCTGTAAATTAAATCTTCGGCCATGCACCCAAGACTCTAGGCCCTGGCCACAACCACCACAGCATATCACACCCATAGAGCACACCCATAGAATCAAACATTTTAACTGACTATATGGGCTACTGCATTGCATTTTTTATGTCCGCGGACAGCCGCGGACGGCGGACATGACGAACACATCAGGGGTGCCTGCCACCTAAACAAATACAGCATTTCACCCATCTCTTACTCCCCCATCCTCCCCAAGCACTCTTACACACCAACACACTTGCCAAATTTGTATTTCTTCACCATTCGTCGCCGTGCTGTCCGCGGATCCAAGATGGCGGGCACATCAAAACAATGCGACACACCTCACGCTTCATTACAGCCAATCAGCGAACACGTCACTTATCCGCGGACATGACACACTCAGATTAGCCAATAGGTGTCCTGTCTGCTTTCGGGACCAAGCCGCTGCTCCTGCCACAAATTTGGTGAAAATTCGTCCAGCGGTTTGGGCTGTAGGCGTGAGCAAAGTTTTTTCCCCTTTCAGTCTATTGGAAAAAAGGACATTTTGGGAACCCCCCTATAACTTTGCCCCCCCCCCCCCGGGGCCAAACCTCACTTTGCAAAACAATTCAGAGTGGCCATATACTTTTTTTGCAAAGTTTGGTGAGGATTCGTCCAAGGAGAGCGAAGTTATAAACTGGCCAAAAAGTTCTCTTCCTATGGGATTAGCAACTTAACCATAACTACACATCCACTACTGTGGCTCTGTAAGATTATATATTAGAAAACCCCCAGAAAGTTGCCAGTTATGGTAAGCTAAGTAACCATAATTCATGCCACCATGGTGCACTGATAAAACGAACACCCAAGATATCAAAGATGACATCACAAATGTCATTGATGTCCTCACAGATGACAACACATATCTAGGCCAGTTGTTTTGGTTCACTGACAGTTATAATCTGAAAATTGAAAAGGTGCTATATATCTAGACATTAACCTTGTCATATGTTCTTAAAGGACTTTCCTTAGGGTTTGGTCTTAGCTAATGGTACCCATACATGAGGAAATAAGTAGTCCTTAAACATACAATTCATTTGTATACATAATGATGAACTTTAATGGAAGTGGAGCATAAGTGGAAGTCAGCAGCTTGGACTTCTGGTGAAACAAGCTCTTTGCTGTTTGTTTCAGACTTTGGTGCCCATGTCAGAGGCCCGCAAAGTGGCGTATAAGTTGCAGTTGGCAGTCTGCATTCAGTGACTGTGACGGCTGTGGTATTTGGAGACCAGATCTTTCTACTGCTCCTCTGGCCAGAAGATGACCAATACGGGCAAGTAAGTCACTAACATTTTGGGATTGTTACTCGTTTTCAATATGGTAACCAGGGTCGGACTGGGACAAGAAATAGGCCCGGACAACAACAAAAAAGTGGCCCACCCCTCACCTCAAAAACGTGGCCCACCCCTTGCCTCAAAAAAAGGGGCCCTTAAACCATCATCCGTGAATCGCGTCAATTCATGACTTTTAAAGAAAATGCTACATATTGACGGTTCATGTGTCTGTTACATTACAACACAACTCATAAAATAACATTACTTTGCATACAGTTCTGTGACAGGGTCCGTCCACAGCTCTAAGGCGCAGGAGTGGCATGAACCAACCACCCCATTGCGGTTTTGGGACCTGCTGCAAGTCAATGCTTATACAGGGCTCCGCAACCCCAGCAGGGAAGGAGAGTTAGGGTGATGATGGTTGGATAGGAGGGGATAGGGAAACCGGAATGAGGTTTAGGGAGAGGTCAGCAAATGCTACGTATGGAGGGTTCATGTGTCTGTTACATTAAAACACAACTCATAAAATAACATTACTTTGCATACAGTTCTGTGACAGGGTCCGTCCACAGCTCCGAGGCGCAGGAGTGGCATGAACCAACCACCCCCACTGCGGTTTTGGGACCTGGTGCAAGTCAATGCTTATACAGGGCTCCGCAACCCCAGCAGAGAAGGAGGGTTAGGGTAGGGTGACAATGGTTGGATAGGAGGGGGGGTAGGGAAACCGGAATGAGGTTTAGGGAGAGGTTATGGATAGGTTGGGGATGTTAGGGTAAGGTTTTGATCACTACGCATGCTTCCAGCTAGCTGTTACACTCATAGAAACACACGTCTCTGCTTCTAACTCTATACACATATACAATATCACTATAGCAGTATACAAAGGCACAAAAACATAATAAACACACATGAGGTAGTGCAGCACTTAGCTTACGTTAGTTGTCACCAGGGTGTCCCTTGTTGTCTCTTGCGATTTCGTTTTGCCAGGATGTGTCGTAGTAGCTGTTCAAATTCTGCAATAAAGTGCTACAATTAGTACACATATAAAACACTGCCACATGTTGCTGTTCACATGCTTGTACACATGCAAGAGATTTAGAGAGGTGCCGTACACACGTGGCTACTAAACATGCACAGTAGGTCCGCATGTGGCTCTGGTAAGTGGTGGTAAAGTGTTAGTGCATGTAGGAGTAAGCAGTAATAGTAACGCCTTAAGAAGGTGTTCTGGAATTGTGTTCACACACCTAGCAAGTCGGCCCGCTATCCAATGATTTATGGTGCTGCGCATGGCTGGGAAGCGCTGATTAGCGTTGTGCTCTGTTATCTGGCATGCAGTGTCTTACTGGAACAGTTACCTTTGCAGGAAGCAGGCACCATTTGTCTCTGTCTGGTGGGGCTGGCTGGGCCCCCCTGTGTGACCCCACTGCTCCCCATGTTTATGCAGAGCGTTGCAGCACTTATCTGTGTCTGGCGAAGGGCTGGATGTCGATCCGGTGGGTCATGGCCCCTCGCAATGATATGAAGCCGAAGTTGCTCTGAGACATGTCTTCTCAGCAAGAGGACTTGAGCACAAGCCCTGTGCCTTTGCTCCTGGGCACGAACGATGACGTGCCACTCCCAACGCGGCCTTCCTGTAGTTCTGGGGCCAGGTGCTCATGATGCTGGGAAACAGTTTGCTAGGTGGTTGCCATACAAAAATGGCAGAGAGAAGTCTTTTAAAAGTCTGGATTGTCCATTTGAGGTGCATTTTGGTTGTTGCTGTGTCTTTGGCACTATTACAATGTCTTTGGACTGACTATATATTGCTTGCTTGACTTTCTTGCTTGTTGGGTGGCACCTCATCTTGGCCCCCAGCCCTATCATCTGTGGAAAGTCTTTTTCTGTTGAAAGTCATGTAGCTGGCCTGGACTCCAAATCTGATGATACACGAAGATGTAAAGCTGAATGATTTATATATTGTCCTCACTGATGTTAACACTGTCTTAATGAACGGTACTGCCTTCACAGACATGGTATGATTCTAAGTACTGTGTCACCCTTCCCACTTTGGTCTTTGATTGGACATGATGTATTGCACATTTCAACTGAACAAATTCAAGGTCCTAGTGATTGAAGTGATGATGGTCAAATGTGAGTCCTGAAGGTGCCATACAGTAAGTTATTAAGATGTTAGTTGGTGACTTATCCAAACTTAAATGTTTTGTTTTACTTTAAAAGATGATATTCGGCTGTTTGCCTTCAAGAACATTGTTGCATGCATTGACAAGCTGGCTCTAAATTCTTCGTGGAAATCCTGAAAAATCACTCAATCAAGAGTTCCTTCAACAATGCACTTTTTTGTGCACTCAGGTCGATTATGTCTGAATTTTGCAATTGGACAAGCAAATTACGCTCCACAGACATGAGCATAAAGAATTCGAGGTTGCCCTGGCTGAGGTGGTTTAATATTCTTCAATTTCGAAAAACTTCTTTCTCATGCTACCTGTGTGCAAGATAAGGTCAAGATGAACTTGTATGCCAAATACAATTGCCGGTAAGCACTACTAAAAAGTTCATTAATTTTTTAGAATTGCGAAGCAACATACTGCACAGTTATGGCATGTATTGCATTGCTGTACTAAATGTTGAGGTAGCTCTCCATATTCTTCTTGTAGTGCTGGATCTTCGCCATGTTGGGCGTCAAAGGCATACTCTTCTGGTTGTGTCCTCTTCATTTTAGTCCTGCGGGATGTTTTTACCCATGCATACAAGCCCTACCATAAATCTGTGCAGTACTGGCATGGAAAACATCATGATGGCCAGAACTCCCCAGAGAGTGCACAGGGAAAACAAGAAGAATAGGCTGCCATCCATTTTTGCCTATGTTGTGAGCACAGGAGGGCACTGCCTAAAACCACCATTGGGCTACACACACAGTAGCCTGAAACCATTGGGAATGACAATGCTGATTGCCAAAAAAGCAACTCAGAACTGTGGGGAATTCATTTTCTTAATCCCAAAAATGGTTGCATTAGCAGTACTCACCACTATCAGAAAGCCGGCGTTTTAAAACCACCAGACATTTGTGTAAAACTGAACAAATGAAACAAAACCAGACCAAGGAAAGACTTGCTAAGAGGTGGATACAATGTAAAACTATATTCTGAAATGACTTGAAGGGAGTAATTATTTAATGTATAGGTAAAAATTGTCAGTTTGATTTGAATGTAGAAAACTGGCAACAAAAAGTGACATTTAGCTGAAACCTGGCTTAATGAAACTGAATTCTGCCTGACAACTACCCCCGACAGGAGTTGAAACTGGATGCTCAGCCACTCTGCCCCTGGCCAAAAGGAGTTAACACCTCTCTGATTAGATTAGGGGTGGAGCAGCTGGGGACTACAGGGAGTTGAACAAAGGCCTGTCCTGGACTCAGGCAAATGTTATATTGGGGGCGTCGTAAAATAGCTTCCTCTTGGGTGAAACTAGGGGACAGCTGTGTCTCTGTGAACAAGCTGGCTTGGGGGAAGTGGATAAACCAGTTATTCCACCCTGTGATGTGGGAAGCCACACCCCTTTTTGACCAGGGCATAATTTTAAAAAGATAGATAACTCATAGTCCGGACTTTTCAGAATTATATAAGTAATATCATTATTTTTGTGATTTTTCTGTGAACATTTTGAGAGGCGTTAGGACCCTGTGGTGTATTCTGGGGGGTTGCTAGCGGAAAATAGGGTCTCACTCCAAATGTCTGCATGTTAAAAATCTGACACTTCATCAATTAATGTCCATACTCCTTGCGCACATGTGTGTAATTTTGGGTAAATGTCCGATATTGCAAAACCAGTTAAAAAGCGCAAAATGTTGTCATTTTTGAATGCAAGCCCCCAGGAAGACCAGAGGCGGACAAGCATGGACCATAAGGAATATATAATGTGCACATGTAATTTCACAAATTGTATATCTGGGAAAGATGTATTTGAATCAAATATAGATTTGTGGGCAAACTGACCAGGGGAGGATCCTCTGACCCATAAACAGACCTCATCATGATGACAATCCATTTCCTTCCCCCAATCATGGGAGAGGGGAGAATTGGGCCAATGACAAGTAGAGAGGGGCAGGCTTAGCTAGGCCCAGGCACACACCCATTTTCAAAACACATAAAAAGAGACTGCTGGGACAGGTGGAGACATTCAATTTCATTTGCTGCGGAGCATGCTGACCAACGACTTCACATCCAGAGATCCAACACTTAGACTTCCAAGCTAAACAGAGACTACAGAACTTTGAACCAAGAAGGCCCACTGCAAGCAAAAGTATTTGTCAGCAGGCCTCAAAATCATTTGCAAACTGTTCCACAGCCGGGCGAGCTGTCTGAATTATTTTGCCAAGAACTCTTGCCAGTACCCAGGAAGCAGTGTTACATCCAGAATCCACTTGATCCGGACCGGAAAGCAGAACAGTATCCAGAACCAGAGGCCGCTGAATCCAGAGAGGCTAGACCAGCAGAGCAGAGCTGACCCAGATCGCTGTGAGTAGAACCGGTGCCTGATTGACCCGCCGAGCAGACAGAACCGCAGCCGGACGTGTTGACCAGATCCGTGACGAGGCCTAGTTCAAATTTATATTGTGAGTACTTAGCAGAACTGTGCAGAACTAATCTCTTAGTTAAAATAATCTAATCCAAACTATTTTAACCTAAGTAGAACTGCCTCCTAGAAATCGTGTCATCTGTCATTTGTAAAGCTGCACAACTGTCACCTGTCAATTCTGAAGCTGCAAGCTGTCACCTGCCATTTTCAGTTTTACTTTGAATCCGAAAATCTACCTTTATTTAATCGTCCGGATCTCTGGAACCGTTTGGGCTAGGATCTAAGCTTTCCATCAAGCCTAGAACCGACTTGGTACTCCTTATACTTTTGCCGCAATCACGATTCACGCACTCGCAAATTTACTGCGATTTGCGATTTTGGCTCAATTTCTCCACTTGTCAAAATAGCAGCTCCATTCTTTCCTTTGTTAAAATCCGTTTGCAACTCGGTAATAACTCATAGAGCATTGCTAAAGTGAGCCTGCACTAATACCAACACGCATATCCCACTCACCCTGAATCTCTAGAGGGAATTAAAATCATTGGCACATTTTCCCATCCATTGCCATCACATTTAAAAAGCATTTTGGGCCTGTGTTTCAAACTCCTACCTGTTTCCTCTAAGCTTGCTGGGGGGGGAACTGAATTTTGTATTGTATTTGATTGCATTCCTGAGAACTGTGTGCTCCTCTTTCCATCTCCTTCCATTTCTTACATTGCATAGGGGAGGAGGGTGAATTGCCAGAGAAAAAGTGATTATCTTATCTTTTGCTAAAATCATATCAAGTATTTCTTTACTGCATTTTATTCCTCATTGCTTTTCCCTTGAAATCATAAAAGTATTTTTGCTACTTTATCCATCCTATACTAACTCCTCATTGATTGTAAAGAAGTGTGCTAGTGCCAGATTACCCATTGTTGATCAACATCATATGTCTAAGTGTACTATCAGATATTAATTTATTATAAAGTGTGATATATTGTTTAAATTCTCAAATAAACATTTTAATTTGCAAAACAAACCTACTTCTTGGCTCAGTGGGGTCAGGGGGATTCTAAGAGGGGGGTGTTATACAAGGGTGGTCATCCAGAGTACTGAACTAGACATAAAAATACATTAATAAGGGTTTTCCTCAGCATCCCAGACTAGGCATTGACTTGGCTGTAGTGTTGATTGAATATCACTTACAGTCCACTTGCTTGCAAAGTCTGAGAGTTCTTCCCTTAACCCCTGTAGCGTTATGAAGTTATCAAGTCTTTCAAGCAAGGATCACATATTTGTAAGAGCGTTGTCGGGTAGACTTTCATTGAGGTTTTTGGGATCCAGGCATGCTATATCTGCAGCAAGAGATGAGTGGGGTTTAAAATGACTAGTTAGGCTTTGAAGAATGTTGTCCATAATGGCATTATGTACAGTAACTCTAAACCAGTCTTTAGCCAAGATGATTGGCTCATCCCTTACACTCATTCCAGGCATCCTCTTTTTGTGGGACTCGGTCCCCTCTGGAAGTGCAGTTTCCACTCCTTTATCACAGCCTCTCTTCCAATCCCACATTGGCCCATTCTGCAAATGTTTCTGCTGCACAGTACACAGAATCAAAATTTCTTGACTGTGCAGCAAGCGTTTTTGTAGTGTCCGAGACCATTCTTTGTGCCTGGAGGATGTCCATTCCACTTGTCTGGAGGTACTTAGATAATGGGGTTGTCGAATTAAATACTCGGAGATATTATTGGGCTGTGAGCATGGTTTGAAATTTGCACAGAGCCTCAGAAAGGCATAAAGCTTGGTAACGGATGTTTGTATTGAATTTATCTGTATTTGAGCAAATATTATTGAGTGCTACAACTACATCGATGAACATTGCTTTGTTTGGGTTATTAAAGGAGCCAAAAACTTTCCGTAGTGCAGCATCCTTTGCCCACCACCTTGTTTCTCCTATTATTTGGATTATGCAGCCTTCCACAGACAGCTCGCGCCACAAATCCATACTTTTGTAGGACTCCCGGAAAAAAATGGCACAGGAGTTTAACAGGCCAAACAAAGACGTGGATTCATTTGATACTTGTGTCCCTTCTACAAGTACAAGATTTAATACATGTGCATAGCACCAGACATGTATATGACCAGGGGATTCCTTACTGAGCCAGGATGTGAGACCATTGTACTGGCCCTTCATATTGGATGCACCATCGGTTGAATTTCCAATGCACTTGCGTAGGTCAAGACCATTATCCTTAATAACACTCTGCACCAACTCAAACAGCCCCTTTCCAGTAGACAAAGTGCAGTTGGTTACTGCTAGCAGGCGTTCATGTACAGTGTCTGTAACATATCTAATAATTATAGAGCACTGATCGGTAACACTCACAACTTGGGTTGAGTCTATCTGAATGGAAAATAGTCCTGCTTCCTTTATTTCTTGACTGATTACCAATTAAGAGACCGATTCATGGAATTAATGTTCGCTGAAATCTTCGACGCAAGCGTGCGAATCGCAGTGCAAGTGCAAAAATCGCAGCAAAACCTGCGCACAGTGATTCATGGAAGTGCGTGCGCATGTAAATCCCTGGATGTGCGCTAAAACTCTGCGTGGCGCACGCTGGCGCACACGTCCCCAAACAGCGTGCACTAAGCGCACAGCAAAAGCGCACATAGCGCAGCGCACACAACAAAAGTAGGCGGAACCGGGGGCGTAACACGCGGAATGGGGAACAACGCGTGAAAATGTGGGCGTCACGGGGGAAGTACAGGAGGCAAATGCGCGGAACGCCCACACGCGCGTCTACAACATGTATTCATGGAATTGAACGGGCTAATGAGTGCGCCAAAAAAGACGCGCTAATCCGGAAACACGTACGCCAGCAGGAAGCAGGCGTACGTGGACCCGCGCAGCATAAAAGTGCACGCAAACAACAAACAAGCTCAGACCCAAGATGAATATACCGTTCCTAGCAGCAGTGGTCGTGGGATACCGCAGGAGGAGGAGGAGGATAGTCAGACCCAGAATTTTTACACCCAGAACCAGCCTTTTTGGGATGCCTGATGACCAGGTGTATGAGAGGTACAGGTTTCCATCTCACATAATACTCGACCAGGTGAGTGAGTGGGAGGATGGCCTCACTTCACTCACCCTGTGCTCCCAAGCACTCAGCCCCCTGGAGAAGGTCCTCAATGTACTGCACTTCTTGGCCACTGGATCATTTCAGCGGACAAGTGCTATAGTGGGGGGGGTGTCACAGGCCATGCAGTCACGCTGCCTACACCAGGTGTTGGCCATCATGACTGCACGCCCATCACTCTGCATGCACATATACCTGCCCAGAACACCTGCAGAAAGGCAGGCTGCCGTCCAGGATTTATATGGGGTGGCACAATTCCCCAAAGTGCTAGGTGCCATTGATTGCACCCATGTGGCTCTACGTCCCCCCAGGGCATCTGAGCACATCTATAGAAACCATCAACGTGCAGGTAGTATGTGATGCCAAGGGAATCATCACCTCAGTATATGCCAACTATCCAGGGTCCACCCACGACAGTTTCATTTACAGAATGTCAACCCTAAATCGGGACCTAGAAGCTGGGCGGCATGGCGATACATGGATGCTTGGTGAGTATAAATGCCACTGCACATGCATGCATGTCAGATACTGAGTAATGTCACAACCCCACTAATGATACCCATCACCACCTCCCCAGGGGACAGTGCCTACCCTCTGAGCACCCACATGATGACGCCAATTCAGAACCCCACCACGCCACCCGAGGTAAGATACAACACAGCCCATATTGCAACCCGGGGAATAGTGGAGTGCACAATCGAGTGCTCAAGTCACGCTTTCGCTCCCTTGACCGCTCTGGTGGGCAGCTGTTATATGCTCCCCCAGTAGTGTGCAGGATCATAGTGGCAGCATGTGTCCTGCACAACGTTGCAACACGCCGGGGCCTGCCGGTGGACATGGTGGTGCCCCCACATCCACTACCACATGCACGTCCGCTGCGCATAGGAGGGGAAGGGCACATGGTGAGGCAGCCCGTAAGCAGCTGGTGGCTAATTACTTCACATAAAATCACACCCCTGTGGAGTGCACACAGCCCTGGCACATACCAGCTGACAATCAATGATGATGACATAAGGGACACTCAACTGTCACACCATCCTGAGATTGGTCACCTGGAAGTGTTACATTGTGTGCATCCCTACCTACCCAAACACCACCAATGCTGTGTCATCAAAAGACATTCATCTATGCTGCTAAATTCATTACCCCCTTGCTAAATACAACATGAGAACAGCACTATGTCACCCAACCCCTCCCCAGCTCCACCACCAAACACACCATGGCATGTCATGCAATGTGAAAGCAAACAAAGCAATGCACAAGACCTGACACAAGTGTCACAAAGTACACTGTCCCTTATGGAAACTGCCCACACACAATATGCTCCCAGTAATGTATAACTAACAGCACACATTACCAAATGCTTACCACCAACACAATGCTGCAACACACCATGGAAAAATGCAAAAACATTACAGTACTAAGTTCAAGTAGTGGTAGTCTTACAACCTGAATACTCCAGCACATCGACCCCTTACAACTGTAGAGTGTTGCTGCCATGCAAATGTCTCAGTGTACTGCATACAACACAGAACTGCATCTGCAAAGTAGACAGCCTTGTGAAGACATGAGGAAGGAACCTGCAGATTAGGAGGAAGACATGGATGCACAAGCACATATCAATACATAATGCAGTGTACAATACAACATCAATATCCACTAGGGATGTCTACACAGCATTGACTACAGACTGCCCACACAGCTCATGGGAGCCCAACGTCACTGTGTAATTCACTGTCACTTGGTCACACCCTTTGCAAGCCCATGGAACCGGGAAGCAGGAGGGGTGTGTGTCTCATGAACCCAAGCATCTAACCCAAACTCAGGACAAGCCTGCATGTGCCCAGCCGGAATACAGTGGATGCACACAGGAGCCACACAAGGCAACACACTGTAAAAAAAAAAAATCAAAAATGCCCATGTGGGTGCCAGCGGGGGTGGGGGAGGCACCCAGGAGGTTTGAGGACAGGGTGCACACCAACACCCACCTGTGCGGATGTTGCAGAAAAAAAAAAACCTCTTCGGGCTCATGGCCTGCACAGCTATGCCATTGTGGGAGAACTGATGTTGCTCTGCTCATCCTCTGCTGCTGCATCAGGAGGCAGTGGCACTATGGGAGGCAGCCCACGTAAAGTCCTGGTATGGCCCTCCATGGCAGCAAGCATGCGGATCTGGAAGGTCTGATTCTGGAGGATTAAAGTGCAGAGATCCCCATGCAGCACATCATGGGTTGCCTGCATTTCTGCACACATGACCTCGCGTGATGCCCGGATCTCCTCACGTGTTGCATGCAGCTCAGCTGAGAGCAAACATGTGAGCTGCTCCAGCTGCTGTTCTGCCCTTAAATTACTGGAAGCCTCAAGTTCAACCAGAGTCTGCCTGAGGTTATGTAGTTCTACCCTCAGGGCTTCCCTGTGGCCCTGGGACTCTATTGATATGGATTTGCACAGAGTCTCCATTGCCGCCCGTCTTCTTCGTGTGATTGGCAAATTGAGTCTGTTGCCTGCTGTTGTTGCTCCATCTGCCTTTCAGGGCGGATAATGGAAGGGGCCACCCTCTCCATTGCCAGAGCCATCATTTCTACTGATGCTGCCTGTTGGGTTGCCATACCGTACATGGAGTTTTCCGATACAGTATTGCCTGGTGGCGCACGGCCACCGCGTCGACGGGCACCACACCTGTTTGGGGCAAGGCGATCTGCACCTTGCTGTGCTGGCACTGCTTGAGGCTGCAGGACTGCATTCCCCCTCTGATCTGCTGGACCAGGAACAGGATCAGATGCTGTGGAGTGTGACCCTGCATCCGTAACCGCCAAAGGCGGACCTACCAACACTGACATCCTCATAGAGGGTTCTACCCCTGGTGCAGGTGGGTTGGACAGAACAGAATCCCTGCCAGAAACACTTACCTGCGACCACACATAAGTCTCATCATCCGACTCAGCACCTGAATAGAGGTCTGGGAGGTGCACCCAGAGGCACCCCTGGACAGTATGGTCTGCAGTAACATTGGGTTTTCACCCACCACCACACCACGTCCCCCACTGGTGCCCTGTCATGCCTGAGATTCCTCCTAGGTCTGCACCATCTCCTCAACCTCAACAGCACCAAGTGCGTCATCACCTGCAAAAACATGAAAGACAACAAATGGAAACAGGCATGAGCACCATAGCACACACATAGGCCGTGACAAGCCAGAGATCCAGTACATGATTTACACGTGTCCCACATGACTATAACTATGCCATGCATGCACTGTCAAAGAATTGGAAGTGGAGTCTAAAAGGCAGACACTGCGGAGAGCAAGATGGAAATGCAACACATTTGCAGCATGTTGGGTAGCACTGGAATCACACATCAGGCTGTGAGTGGCATATACAATACACATACATGACACATGCCACCACACAGATGTCCTGTAGCATAGCCACAGTAAATTACAAAACTACAGCAATATGTCAGTGAATGAGTACTGTCACACATCCATGTCACATCGACATGATGCGAAGATTGATGCTGAATAGTGTTGCAAAATATGCATGTGCCACACACTGAAACACATCCAGTGTCCAATAACACAGTCATTGTGGGGTGATCAATGGTTGGTCACTTTAACATTACAGGAAACATCTGTCATCTTCCACATGCAAACAGGCCCTAATAAAAAATGTCTGCAGCCCAATACTCCATCAGCCTGAATGGTGTAATCATTAACATAACCAGGTAAAAATAGTGGCCCAGTGTGGGCTGTAAACAATGACCGAAGCATATCACATATCTTGCAATAGGGCAGAATAATGCGTAGCAAAAATGGGAGAGTGGAAACAATCAGCCTGAATTAACACTTACAAAACCTGAACAATGTAGTTGCAAGATGACAGTTCAAGGTAAAGTGCACTAATGTGGGCCTAATTGGCAACTGTGGGCAGAAGGGATACATTCATACCCAAATCCAAGGCACGTGAATGTATGGGAGGAAGCAAATGAGTGACCCATAACACTCAGGAGTACACACCCTCACCTGGCACTCAATCAGAACCCATCACCCAAACAACATACACATGGATTACACACACACGCATGGGCACTCACCGGACAATGCGTCGTAATCAGGTAGTTCTTCCACACCTTGGATCTGTTCCTCTATGACGAAGGTCCCAGCAACAGACTCATGTTCAGTGAGTTTGTTGTCCTCTTGTGGAGACCCACCACCAGTCACCAGAGTAGCGGCATGATTTGAGGCCAGCTTTTTCTTTGCTCTGCGTTTCAGGTCATTTCACCGCTTGTAGCAATCATCAGCTGTGCGCCTCACAAATCCAAGGGCACTTATGCGGTCCGCGATGGTCTGCCAGTGTGCCCTACGTTGACCAGGTGTGGTCTTGCACCCGGCAGTCACCAACATTTCACGGCTATGTGCCAACACATAGCTCACAAGTGCATCAAGTTTGGGGTCATTAAAGCTAGGCTTCCGTGACATGCCGGACTGTGTAGCCGTGTCTGGGCCTCAGCCAGTAGTGCCAGAGCACCCTTCTTCCTCTTCTTCAAAGGTGGAGCAGAGCCTGAGTGGCTTGCCCAGCTCTGGTCAGTAGGGGCAGAAGCGCAGGTGGACTGGGTACTGGGAGTGTGCGAAGGCACAATGACCATAGGTCTTGGTGCAGGCATTGGCTGAAGTGTGATGTTGGCAGGGGCAACATCAGTTTGATGGACCAGGACCGACACTGTCCCGGCTGGGAGACTCAGAGCTGGGGTGGATAGAGCTGCAGCTGCCCCTGCAGCCCCCCCACCTTGCCTACTTGGGGCAGCAGATGACATCGCTGCCCCAGCCCACGTGGCCTGGTGACACCAACTTGCACCGACACATGTGGCTTAGACTTGCTGACCTGGAAGTCAGCCTGGGAGTCATCCTGTGCCGGCTCAGGTGCCACAATGGGCTGGTCCAACAAGGGCTGAGCTGTGATGGTGTCAGCCACGTTTCCCTCAACCATGGGGGGGGCATGGGTGTCCCTGATTGGTCCTCCACACATGGGGGTCTAGGGGCACCCTGCAAATCCTAGCCACATCCCCTACCGCGCCCACCACACCCACCTTTTGGAGGTCGGCCACCTTTGCCTCCCTTACCGCTAGGTCGCCTCCCAACCATGGCACTGATGTTGTTGTGCGTAAGGGAGTTGCAGTAAACAATTGTCCTGGGCAATTGGGGGTGAAAGGGGTAGGGTACTAGATGGAATTCGTACCCTAGTTCTCTAGCAAGGCTGTCTGTGACCCCTGGGGGAAGATGACGGGTCACGCAACGCACAGGCACCCCAAAAACAAAAAGTAACGTGCACGCAACCCCTCGTAGACCACGTACGTGGAAAAATGAACCTGCACTACGCTGTGGCACCCAGAAACACAAAAACAAGCGTACGCATGTTACATGCAGCCTACAATGACCTCTGAAGGGGTACGCAACACACGGGGCAAGCACAGTTGGTAAATGCGTGCACGATTCACCATCTGCCTGGAAAAAGAACGTGAAAAAAATGCACGTGTGCGCGTAGGCAACACCGCGCCAAAAGAAGAACTGTACGCTGTCTGAGGAGACAGGACAACAGAAGAAGTGAACGCTGTTTGAGGAAACAGGCCCAAAAAAAATAAAGAACGCTGTCAGAGGTAACAGGGAGTACGAACTTGAAGCGCTGTGAAGTAATCGCGTGTGAACCGACAAGAAGTACAGAATTCACTCACTCGCTCTCCACGAAAAGCACGTACAAGGGAATGGGGTCCTACACGTACCTTTTAAAGCGGCCCAAACGAACAGCGTCACTTACGCGTGTACGCGCTAAGGCCCTTTCCTCCAGTTACACGAGCTGACACTCGGACGTGCAGTTTTTGGACGTGTACGATGAACATGCACCCGTGTTGATGGAAACGCCCATGCGCGTCATGTCACTTACTCGCATAGACCCTTTCCTCGGATTACACACATCCACACGCGGACGTGCAGTTTTTAAACGCGCGCTGAACCACTATGCCCAGTCACGAGATAAACGCCCACGCGAGTCACGTCACAGAAGCACTTACGCGCGAAGGGCCTTTCCTTGAATTACACGCTGATGTGCAAGATTTTCACGTGCAAAATCACTCCGTATCAAGCTGGCCACTCAACAAAACACGGAAGACCACGCTCCAGACCAGAAGGCCGAATGACTGTCCCCCAGAGCCCCGAGCACGCTCCCACCTGCCATCTGATGCTGCCTGCCTTTCTGCTGCCCACGTGCCCTGCTATTTGGTACCTGCACGTCAGCCAGGGTTCCAGTTGCTGTGTCCACCCCTGCTGGAACAGAAGACTCCCGACTGGGATACCATCGCTCCACAGCCCAGCCCCAGGACCCAGTTGCCCACCTACGCCTGCCTCGGGGTTCGCCATGTCGGGGCAAACACCATCTGAGACCACTGGCGACCCCCAGCCAGAGAGGCAGAGGGCCACCAGCTTCAGTGTGAAGGAAGTTGGTGTCCTGGTGGAGCATGTCCTGGGGCATGTTGATGCCCTCTTCGGAACATCACGCGCCAACAAGGAAGGACGGGAGAGGATCTGGGACAACGTAGTGGTTGCCATCAACACAGAGGAGGTGGCAACCCGCGACATCAAGCACGTCAAGAAGCGCTGGGAGGACTTGAGGTCCAGGACCCTCTACAAGGCCCGGTGCCTCACGGAGGGGGGCCGGGTCAGCATGAGTGATATCCAGATGAGGGTCCTGGAATGCATAGCCCCAGCGCTCCACGCCCAGATCCTGCAGAGAAAGACCCGTCTGGAGTTGAGCGGTAAGTGGCCAAGCATTGGTGTGTGAGACAGGGCATGTTGCAGTGTGCTGGTAGTCTGATACTTGCCTGTATGTGTGACATAGGCCATGTATGGATGAGTGTGTGCAGGGACATCATGGTCATGCATGTGAGACCAGTAATGTGTTAACCACATGGTTGGTGCATGAGTTACAATACAACATGGGTAGCTGTATGGCAAATGCACACATGAAAGCATGCCAGTGTCTGTTCTTGCACATGGTGGGGGTGTGAGGGATGGGTGCTGCTGTCATGTACATGTATGGTGAACATGTGTGTGTGTGTCTGAGAAGTGTGTGTGTGTTTTAGGTACGCCATGGATTCATGACACATGTCTGTGATGATGTGTACATTCACTCATGCAGTGCGGTCACCGTTGTATGCACTGTGTCTATCCACTTTGTCTGTGGTGTGTAAGGCATGATGCATGACCCTCCGGTGATGTGTGTGCATGGGATCAGTGTGAGCCATGATGCATGTGAGTTTGAAGGCAAGATTTTGTTTAATAGAGGCCCTTGTACATGGATGCTGATGTTGAATGCAGGCGCCGTGCCTGTCCATGCATGTGAGTTGCATGCATTCACCCATGTGTTGTGGAGGGACAGGATGGAAGTGACGTTAGACACTGCAACTCATGTGTTATTGCTTCCTGTCTAGGGGAATGTTGTACTGTACGCTGATGCTTGTGTTCTATGTCTCCCTCTACGCAGCATCAAGTGAAGAAGAGGGCGGAGACGGCGCTGTGGAGCCAAGCAGCGGGGATGCCTCCACCGGGCGGGGACGCATTGATTTCATGCATGTCATGATGTGGGTTTTCACATTCACTTGCACCCATTGTGTGTGTGTGACGGACATGTGTTCATTTACATACTTGCCATTCGGGTTGTATCATGTAATGGGCATTTCTATGTGGGTGGATGCAATACTTGGTTGGGTCTTTGGGCTGGGGTGGCGTGGGGGGTGATGTGGCTGGCCATAAGGCCCATGATTGAGGATCGTCATGACGTGGGGGCAGGGGGACATGAGTGGGGGCCTGCTGGTAGGTGCCCCTGACTGCTGGGGGTGGGGGTGGGGGTGCTGGGGACATGAGTGGGGGCCTGCTGGCAGGTGCATCTGAATGCTGAGGGTGGGGGTGCTGGGGGACATGTGTGGGGGCCTGCTGGCAGGTGCCCCTGAATGCTGAAGGTGGGGGTGCTGGGGGACATGTGTGGGGGCCTGCTGGACGGTGCCCCTGACTGCTGGGGGGTGGGGGTGCTGGGGTACATGAGTGGGGGCCTGATGGCAGGTGCCCCTGGATGCTGGGGGGTGGGGGTGCTGCGGGACATGTGTGGGGGCCTGCTGGCAGGTGCCCCTGACTGCTGGGGGGTGGGGGTGCTGGGGGACATGTGTGGGGGCCTGCTGGCAGGTACCCCTGAATGCTGGGGGGTGGGGGTGCTGGGGGACATGTGTGGGGGCCTGCTGGCAGGTTCCCCTGAATGTTGGGGGGTGGGGGTGCTGGGGGACATGTGTGGGGGCCTGCTGGCAGGTGCCCCTGACTGCTGGGGGGTGGGGGTGCTGGGGGACATGAGTGGGGGCCTGCTGGCAGGTGCCCCTGAATGCTGGGGTGTGGGGGTGCTGGGGGGAATGTGTGGGGGCCTGCTGGCAGGTGCCCCTGACTGCAGGGGGGTGGGGGTGCTGGGGTACATGAGTGGGGGCCTGATGGCAGGTGCCCCTGAATGCTGGGGGGTGGGGGTTCTGGGGGACATGTGTGGGGGCCTGCTGGCAGGTTCCCCTGAATGCTGGGGGGTGGGGGTGCTGGGGGACATGTGTGGGGGCCTGCTGGCAGGTGCCCCTGACTGCTGGGGGGTGGGGGTGCTGGGGGACATGAGTGGGGGCCTGCTGGCAGGTGCCCCTGACTGCTGGGGGGTGGGGGTTCTGGGGGACATGTGTGGGGGCCTGCTGGCAGGTGCCCCTGAATGCTGGGGGGTGGGGGTGCTGGGGGACATGTGTGGGGGCCTGCTGGCAGGTTCCCCTGAATGCTGGGGGGTGGGGGTGCTGGGGGACATGTGTGGGGGCCTGCTGGCAGGTGCCCCTGACTGCTGGGGGGGTGGGGGTGCTGGGGGGCATGAGTGGGGGCCTGCTGGCAGGTGCCCCTGAATGCTGGGGTGTGGGGGTGCTGGGGGGCATGTGTGGGGGCCTGCTGGCAGGTGCCCCTGACTGCGGGGGGGTGGGGGTGCTGGGGGACATGTGTGGGGGCCTGCTGGCAGGTGCCCCTGAATGCTGGGGGGTGGGGGTGCTGGGGGACATGTATGGGGGCCTGCTGGCAGGTTCCCCTGAATGCTGGGGGGTGGGGGTGCTGGGGGACATGTGTTGGGGCCTGCTGGCAGGTGCCCCTGAATGCTGGGGGGTGGGGTGCTGGGGGACATGTGTGGGGGCCTGCTGGCAGGTGCCCCTGACTGCTGGGGGGTGGGGGTGCTGGGGGACATGTGTGGGGGCCTGCTGGCAGGTGCCCCTGACTGCTGGGGGGTGGGGGTGCTGGGGGACATGTGTGGGGCCTGCTGGTAGGTGCCCCTGAATGCTGGGGGGTGTGGGTGTGGTTGCCTGCTGGCAGGTGCCACTGACTGCTGGGGGTGGGGGTGCTGAGGGACATGTGTGGGGGCCAGTTGGCAGGTGCCCCTGAATGCTGGGGGGTGAGGGTGCTGGGGACATGAGTTGGTGATCACTACTGCAAGTTGACATGTGTCATGGCTGGGGGGCATGCCCATGGTGGATGGACTGCCTGCGGCACATGACCAGGCGTGCAGGGTAGTCCCCTGTGTTGTGGGCTGCCTGCAGGGGCCATGGAGGGGGTAGAGGGGACACCTGGGAGGACCTACAGTGCTAATTCACGTGTGGGACTCCACACACACCCCACTGGATACACGTACCCCGCTCTGATAGTGAAATTGCGTGTGAAACTTCCCACGTACCCCCAAAATACACATATCCCACTCGCACAGGGCCTATCATGTGTGAAACTTCCCGCGCACCCACAGAATACCCGTACCCTGCTCCAATCGCGTGTGAAACTTCCTGCGTACCCCCAAAATACACGTACCCCACTCGCATAGGGCCTATCGCGTGTGAAACTTCCTGCGCACCCCCGAAATACACATACCCCACTCGCACAGGGCATTTCACGTGTGAAACTTCCCGCGCATCCCCGAAATACACGCACACTACTCCAATCGCGTGTGAAACTTCCCGCGTACCCCAGGAATACACATACCCCACTCACACAGGGCATTTCACGTGTGAAACTTCCCACGCACCCCCGAAATACACGTTCCCCTCTCCAATCGCGTGTGAAACTTCCCACGCACCCCAGGAATACAAGTACCCCACTCGCACAGGGCCTATTGTGTGTGAAACTTCCCGCGCACCCACAGGAATACACGTACCTAACTCGCACAGGGCCTATCGCATGTGAAACTTCCCGCGCACCCCAGGAATACACGTACCCCACTGGCACAGGGCCTATCGCGTGTGAAACTTCCCGCGCACCCCAGGAATACACGTACACCACTCGCACAGGGCCTATCGCGTGTGAATCTTCCCGCGCACCCCAGGAATACACGTACCCCACTCGCACAGGGCCTATCGCATGTGAAACTTCCCGCGCACCCCAGGAATACACGTACCCCACTGGCACAGGGCCTATCGCGTGTGAAACTTCCTGCACACCCCAGGAATACACGTACCCTGCTCGCACAGGGCATTTCGCGTGTGAAACTTCCCGCGCACCCCCGAAAAACACATACCCTGCTCCAATCGCATGTGCAATTTCCCGCGCACCCCCGGAATACACGTACCCCAATGGCACAGGGCCTATCGCATGTGAAACTTCCCACGCACCCCAGGAATACACATACCCCGCTCTCACAGGGCATTTCGCATGTGAAACTTCCCACGCACCCCCGAAATACACGTACCCTGCTCCAATCGCATGTGAAATTTCCCGCGCACCCCCGAAATACACGTACCCCACTCGCACAGGTCCTATCGCGTGTGAAACTTCCCGCGTACCCCTGAAATCCACGTACCCCGCTCCAATCGCGTGTGAAACTTCCCACGCACCCCAGGAATACACGTACCCCATTCGCACAGGGCATTTTGTGTGTGAAACTTCCCGCGCACCCCCGAAATACACGTTCCCCTCTCCAATCGCGTGTGAAACTTCCCGCGTACCCCAGGAATACACGTACCACACTCGCACAGGGCCTATCGCGTGTGAAACTTCCCGCGCCCCCCAGGAATGCACATACCCCACTGGCACAGGACCTATCCCATGTGAAACTTCCCGCGCACCCCAGGAATACACATACCCCACTGGCACAGGACCTATTGCGTGTGAAACTTCCCATGCACCCCAGGAATACATGTACCCCGCTCGCACAGGGCATTTCGTATGTGAAACTTCCCGCACACCCCAGGAATACACGTACCTTGCTCCAGTCGCATGTGAAATTTCCTGCGCACCCCCGGAATACACGTACCCCACTGGCACAGGGCCTATCGCATGTGAAACTTCCCGCGCACCCCAGGAATACACGTACCCCGCTCGCACAGGGCATTTCGCATGTGAAACTTCCCGCGCACCCCCGAAATAACGTACCCTGCTCCAATCGCATGTGAAATTTCCCGCGCACCCCCGAAATACACATACCCCACTCGCACAGGGCCTATCGCGTGTGAAACTTCCTGCGTACCCCTGAAATACACGTACCCCGCTCCAATCGCGTGTGAAACTTCCCACGTACCCCAGGAATACACGTACCCCACTCGCACATGGCATTTTGCGTGTGAAACTTCCCGCGCACCGCTGAAATACACGTTCCCCTCTCCAATCGTGTGTGAAACTTCCCACGTACCCCAGGAATACACGTACCACACTCGCACAGGGCCTATCGCGTATGAAACTTCCCACGCACCCCAGGAATACACATACCCCACTGGCACAGGACCTATCCCGTGTGAAACTTCCCGTGCACCCCAGGAATACACGTACCCCACTCGCACAGGGCCTATCGCATGTGAAACTTCCCGCGCACCCCAGGAATACACATACCCCACTCGCACAGGGCATTTCACGTGTGAAACTTCCCACGAACCCCTGTTATACATGTAGCCTGCTCCAATCGCATGTGACACTCCCCGTGCAGCGGGGCACGTGTATTCGGAGGGGTGCGTGGGGAGTTTTACAGGTGTTTTCATGGTTGGGGGCCTGTGCGCCATGTACGGGATTTGTGCGCTGTGCATGGCACACGGGGAGGGGTTGGGGGCGTAATTGGCGCTGCTGCAGGGTCGCTGCGCCACGGCTGGTTTTGGAAACTAAAATCCATGAATACGTTGTGTGCGGAAATGGATTTTAGCGCATGCGGCTGGCGCAGAAATTTGCACGCGCACACTGTGTGCCAGCCGCATGCCCCACTTGTGCGCTGAATTCTATGAATTACCCTCTTAATCAGTTTGGAAATGGCTTCAATCACATACCCAACTGTAGTCTTTGACATGAAGGTCACAGAAGCACCCCGTCCTTGCCCGGTTTTCTTTTTGGACTTGGTTTGAATGGCCTCAATTTGTTCATTTAGAAGTCTGTCAAATTTACTTAGGAGCTGAAGCATTTCAAGAAAGTTGCCATGATCCAGGTCTTCATTATCCAGCTCAAATATGGACTCTGATTTCCCATGAAAAATGAGCCCCCTTTTCCCAATGACTTTTACAACTTCAATGATGCGCTCCAATACTTCTCTCCTTTTTCTGATTTTCTCACTTCGAGCTAATTTCTGTTGGTGAAAGAGTAGACCGCCTATGTCGACCCCTGAAAAGGTCATCATATATGAATCCGTGCACCTCCGATGACCTTGGCCTGCCTCATGTTCTGCAATGTGCTGGTAAAAAAGCCTCCAGTTTTTTATCCCGTTGATGAAAAGACCCCTCTCTCCATGTTTAGTAAAGGCTAAACAAACTGTGCAAAAAAGGACATTTTGTATTTCAGAGTAATTTAACCAATGCCGTTTACTCCCATCTTTTCTCCAAAATGCTAACTCTGCTTTAGTGCGTCTATGTTTGGGAGGTTGAATTGGATGGTGCTGAAAGAAATGGGAAAGTTGATCTGGTTTTGAACGTTGAAACAAATAGTCTGCCACCTGTGGATCATCTTTCCGTTCTCTGTGCTGCACACCCCAGTTCCCTGAGTCTTCAGTGTGTGGTAAAGCAGATAAAGATTCTTCTGAATTACTAGAACCTGCCCCTTCCTCTGGGGGAGTGATGTCTTCCCCAATTATTTCAGGCACACTGGTTTTCAACACTTCCTCCTTGGAGGAATCTTCAATTGTTTGTGACAGACTGGTACCACCACTGGCTGCCACACCCTCAAGACGGACATCTTCAATTATTTCTGTCAGATTTGTTTCCAACACTTCGTCATTGGGGGATTCTCCAATTGTTTGTGACAGACTGCACCACCACTGGCGGCCACACCCTCAAACGGACATCCTCAATTATTTCTGTCAGATTTGTTTCCAACACTTCCTCCTTGGGAGAATCTTCAATTGTTTGTGACAGACTGGTACCACCACTGGCTGCCACACCCTCAAGACGGACATCCTCAATTATTTCTGCCAGACTTGTTTCCAACACTTCCTCCTTGGGGGAATCTTCAATTGTTTGTGACAGACTGGTACCACCACTGGCTCCCACACCCTCAAGACGGACATCCCAATTATTTCTGGCACACTGGTTTCCAACACTTCCTCACGGGAGGCACCTTCAATGATTGCTGACATCGTAGTTGCTGCTGCATCTGCCTCTGTTGAGATGTTACCAATAACTGCAGAGACGCCGGCTTCTGTCACTACCTCTGTTCTCACATATTGAGCTCTTGATGGCTCCAGTGAAAAATCAGGTTTAACACTTGTACAAGATGATGCCTGGTCACCCTCCTCCACTTTTCTCCCAGCAATACCATGTGACATTTTGATAGTCTGACCTGTAAACAGATCTTCAATGTTTTTGTTTTGTCAGATTTCCTCTTCAATTCGCTTTTCTTCTTTTCTCTTAGTTTTTCAGCCCCTCCCTTTCTTTTTTTTGAATCCATTTCTCTCCTAAAAAATAAAATTACCTTAAATGGGCATCAAATTCATGCCTTTATCACAGTAGGTCTATGTAACCTCGCTGCCAACATCCAAAATAGCATTTCATTAAGAGGAAACAAGTGCTTTCCATTAGATCAATGTCAGCATTTTCAGAATAACTGTTCCCCAGCCCCACCATAACCTCCCTCCCCAAAAAAGAGAACAATATCCAGCTGAGTCTAACAGTAATCCAGTCCCATGGCATGGTAAATGAACTGGATGCATTCATTTTATTTATCCTCGCCAGCAGTGGCCTGGACGTTGTATTATGGTCTGACGTCTCTGAAAAAAATAGTAGCCAAAAGGGAAAACTGCATTGTAATTAACTATGAAAAACACCAATGATGTATGCAGCAATACATACTTACAGCAAGTGAGTTGATAAACCAAGCAAATTGTATATTTTAAAGAATATTTATTCAGCAACACTGGTCAAAACTACTAGTCGCAGTGTGAATTAACTCATCAAACTGGCCCACGTGGGCCAGTAAGGGTCCCACTTTGGCTGAAAAAAACGGGCCCACATCAGCATTTTGTGTTTTTGGTTGGCCCTGGGCCTATTATCCCCCAGGCCAGTCCGAGGCTGCTCCCAGCTCAACTGACTTTTCAGTGCTGACACTTTTTCCCTCATCTTTTCCCCCAGTTACAACCCCTCCCCACAGAAAAAAAGTCATGTTTTACCATGGGCAGGGCCACAATCCATCTATATCAAGGAAGCCGAAATGCTTTGAGAGCAATGTAGCAGCATGCAATACTCTTTATATAACTATTCATGCCAATGAACAGGTACAGCCAGCTTCCAAAATGGATACGGTTTCATTTCGCTCATGCCCACATTGCCCAGTAACAAATACAACCAGCTCTGATGCCCAAGGGGCCGTACAGCATAACTGGTACAGCCTGCTCCCAGCTATGGTAAAGGCAGCTCACCTAACACAATCGGCTCCTGATCATTCCCTGCAAACGTTGCTGCACCCATTTAGTAACAGGTAGAGGTGCGAATTCCCACATATGTCAGGCAATAGATAGCGCAAGGTAACACCATTTCCAGTAACAGGTACAGCGAGCTACTGCTCACGTCCAGTAGCTTTTACAACCCAAACTCCTCGCACTCATCACCGGAATTGGTACAGCTACAGCCTTCAACATGCCCAGCCCCACCCCCACTAGCTCACAATGTCCATACTATAGGGTCCGTTTAGAAAGGCATGTAACACTGGAAACTGAATGCAGAAAGAAATGAAAAAGAAAAAAAGAAACACACTGTGGATGCACTTCCAGGTTGTTTCTTTTTTACATCTTTCAACTTGACGTGTAATCAAATGCAATAAACGTAATCCCTCCTTTCCATAGCAACGACCATCCCACAAGGCAAATAGAAAAGCCCTACCATATGAGCCAGTTCCCAAAAGTTTTCCAACTGCATTTAATGTAGGTGGAGAGCGTTCTGCTATGCTAATGACTCCTGTGGTGGGTAAGAACGCAATTGCAGCAAGTCATCAAAAGGATGCAGGAAACCAGCGTGTGTCATTACATGACAATAGAAAGCTGTGAAAGGACGAATGTTAGTTCTCCTTTCATGTGTGTGTTTACATGCAGAACACAATCAGGTCGATAAGCGGACAAAAACCGCAACAAGCGACCTGACAAAATTATAAACGACTTTGGGAAAAAAGAAGCCCAAAGTCATTTATGGCAACACTGGTGTACAGGTGAGGCCAGCAATCACAAACCTCGCTTGTCACATGCCCCACGCGGGCATTCCATGAACTCACTCTCCCCTCTCACTGGCGTGAAGCGTCACTTAGAGGCATGCGACATCCTGGAGCGGCCACACCTGCCACTGTGAATATTTAGAGCACCCCGGGCCCGGTTATAGGGAGACAAAGGACGGGCACACCAAGCAACACTTGTGGCAGCACTGAAACAGGTGCGGCCTGGAATAGGAGTACAAAAGAAACTCCCACATGTAGTACCCGGAAATGCCACACCCCAAGATCACCCTCCTCGAATCACCCGACTCTTGCCAGAGCCCTGCTTTGTTCAGGAAAACCTCGAAATGTGAACGCTCAAAATTTCACAATTGTAACAGCACGGTCAGATGACTCCATGCCAAAGGGCACAGCCAATTCCAGTCCCACACTTTGCTTTGATCTTAATCCATTGTATTCGATAGAAGTGAAACAAAACTACAACAGAAGTTAAAGTCTATGGCTGGGGCAATGCTGTACCGGGCGGCATAGGTCTCAGTGGTGGGTGGAAATTGCACTTTTTCATAAAGTCCTGTTTAACAGCTAAATGCACGCAGTTTTTGGCAGATTTAAGAGCTGGGAGTTGAGAGACAGGGAGATTAAATGATTTGCCCAGGATCATACCGTTTAAGTCAAGTGCGGGAAGTCGGTATTACAGCACACAGTAGGTGTTCTAGAAACGGGGAACACACTCCTAATTTTCTTGGCAAACTATCCTTAAGAAGCCTCCTGATGTCATTATTTTACAAAAGGACATGTTTTTCTTTGGACAAGGAAGTACATGGGCTCATAACTGCCAAGTGAAACCAAGTCGTGCATGACACCTTGAGCCAGTCCTCGCGTTTAACTATGCATGATGGGACGTATAGGTCCATAATTAGAATGAGAAAAATGGAACTACAACTCCCAGAGTGCAATTGTAATTGGCACGCGAGTGCTCGCTGTCATGATTTCAAATACACTCACGTAATTATATAAGTGGAATGGAAATTAGAAACGGGTGGCAACGATCTGAATTGACTTCCTATCCTAGAACCTGCCAATTATCTCTTTGTAAACGTGGGTATTGAATGGGGGATATGCCAATAAAATAGCTCAGCAGGTTAAGTAAGTAGCTCTGCGCTCTGAGTGTAATCTGCAGGTCGCAGGTTCGAATCCCGCCAAGGCCAACTCAGCCTTTCACCCTTCTGAGGTCGATAAATGAGTACCAACTTCGGTTGGGTGATAACTGTATGTAAATAGGTTCTCTGTAAAGCACTATATTGAGACCATACCATTATAAATATCCCATCCAGTCACACCAAGGTGAACGACCCCCCCACCTACCAACCACCCCTTCTCCCTCTCATGTGGCCCTTAGGGGTCTGGAACAAAACACAATGTTTTAACAGAATACATATGGATTTCCAGGTGTGAGGCGCTATGTAATTCAAAGTGGCCATTTTTACTTGGCACGGGGGCTTCAGCTAGTCCGCGGATCACAACACAATGAGTGATACTGGGCTCTAAAGTGTGATACTGGACCCCAGTGAGGTTTCTGATTAGGAGGTGTACAAGTCAAAACCAACGAGTGAGACTCCAATAAAGTAAATGGGGCATTTTGAAGCTGTCCATGGGTGAGGCTGTCTCCCCCCACTAGTCCCTAGACTCCTTACCTCAGTGACTGGCTGGCTGTTGGCTACTGTCTGTGGGCTGTGGCCGGCACTGGCACTGGGCACTGTCTGCTGGCTGCCTCAGTGCTGCCTGGTGGTCCTCCTGTGTGGGCACTGGGCACTGTCGGCCTCCAAGTTGTCTGGTGAGCTGAGCTCTACTAGTGACGGTGTGTGCTTGCTTGCACTGGGGCTCAGCTCAACTGGTGCCGTGCCAGTGGCACTGGTGTCTCTCTCTCTCAGTCTCTCTGCCAGAGTCAGACAGTGCTGCCTGCTGCAGTTCTGCGCTGTGTCAGTGTGACTGCAGCATCCGGCGTGGCATGCCCAAATAAATCAGGGTCAGGCCAGGGTGGGTCAGAGGTGACCGAGGTCCAAGGCAATTAGCAAAGAATTAAATAGCAGCATTGGCGGCAATATTGGGTGGGCAGGGGCAGCCTGCCCAGCTGAATTTTCATTGGCTTATATTCCACAGCGCCGGCTGCCCCGGGCCCCAGCCCAGCCCCCAGGAACAAGTTGAAGACAGTTGCTTTCAACTTTGCAAAGAAGTGTTACTTACTTCCTGCAAAGTTGAAGCAAGTGTGAAATGTGTCACTGTGTTCTGGCAGTGCCTGCCCCAGCTCAGCCCTCAGCCCTGCAGGCAGGCTGCACTCCCAGGGTCAGGACTTGGAGAGAGGCAGGTGTTACAACTGCTTTAGTGTGTGTTTGCAATTACCTTCAGCCTGCCTCCCTCCACTCCCACAGATCAAAGTAACGTTCTCTGGCCGCCGCATGCCAGAGCGGAGCATGAGTCAGCGAGCACACACGGCACTGGCCCCCTGCAGTGGCGGCACGGCCGCCGGCCTGGTGGCCCACTGAAGCCGTGAATGAATTATGCACATGCACCTGCATGCATCATAAATTATGATACATGCATGAGGCAGATGCAATCATTAAAGCAAGGTAACATCTAGTGTTACCTTGCTATGATGATTGTGCAGAGACTGCAGACAGTGCCGCCGGCATGCGGCACCTCCCCCTCCTAGCTCCCTTCCATGCCCTGCTGTGCAGCCCAGCCCAGGTGGCTCAAACCCCCCCCCATCTGACTTCCCGGCCGTGGACGGCCTGCTTTGAGCCTGTAGCCACACAGACAGCGACGCAAGCTCCGCACGGCACGGCTCGGCACACACACACACACACACTAGGCCGGGGCCGCCGGGCCGGCCTGCCAATAAAAAAGAAATTACACAATTTTTTTTTTTTTTAAACTGGCCCAGAGGTGGCTGCCGGAAAACCGGCCCTAGGGGACCCCAAAGTCGCTCGGCCACAGGCCGAAAGACCAAAGGGCCAGTCCAACCCTGATGGTAACAAAGAAGGTGGTGAAAGTTACCTTTGCTGAAATGGGATATGACCTTAGAAATGGTATAAAACAGGATTTTCAGTCCCAAACATTCCTTTTAGATGCTTCTACAGCACTTGAAAGGACAATTTAACTCCCACTTCCGCCTTCTCCACAAAGTTTATGTGGAATCGTTTAGTGGAGAAGATTTTCTTTTAGTTCGTGATAATATCATTAAGGCTTCGGTTTTCCAGAAAGGAAAAGACAAACACTCAGTGACGAGTTATTATGGATTATTTTACCTGCATTCAAAAAACAAATAATGGAAATTGTTCAAGACCGGGTCCCTTGGGCACTGCAATTGGGGCATTGTCTGTATCAAGTTCTACTTCCTTGCAGCCCCTCTCGAGTATGGATCATGAACTCTGTACATTAGATGCTTCATTATCATATAAAGCTTGTAATTTTTGGGATTTGCTGCAAGAACATGAAGATTTTAAATTGAATGAATGGCTCCATTTTTTCAGAAGCATTTGAAACAGACCGACTCCTCCCTTACTTCCTATACTTCAACTATAGAGCCTGTGCAACAGCAAAGAATTTCCATGCTATTAAAGAATATTGATCAATGTGGCAGGAGTTCCCAAGACCCTTTACTTCAAGAACTTAATCAGATTTTATGTACTCTGTCGAACCTCTTTAAAAAATTCTAGCATGATGTTAAAACACAGGGCGCTATTATTGGTTTGGTTTTGGTTAAACAAAGTCAAATGCTGGCAAAATCTAAATCAATCCCTATTACAGAGAAGGAAGGAGCTTATCCGGGCATAATTAATGTATTTTCATGTGGGAATAAACTGGCGACATCAAATGTGATTAGGGTCGGAGGAAAGTTGTCCCCATCAGGCTTAGGGGTTGGACTGCAGTCAGAGCTTTCTTCAAGGACCGCTTTGAATGTCCGTGTAGGGCAGTTGGATAATGGAATACAATGGCCCTCAATCTGAATATGGCGATCCATTAATAAGGGTGCCAGTGGCAATGTAACAACGCCCTTTCTGAACTGCCATACTACAATGATGCTGGTAGGTGCCACAGATCCCCAGGCAGTCCTGACCTGCTCTGTTTTCAGGCCCCTAGTAGCATGGTAGTTATGGAAGCTCCAACACCGTTAGCAATGGTGCTGGTGCTTCCATATACCCATTTCTATGGATTCCTAAGGGACTATGGAAATGGGGATTTATCATTACTACTGCCCTTGTGATGTCCAGGTGACACCGGGATACCAGGCGGGGTTAAGGGTGTTTCAGGGTTGCCCGTAACCTGCCACCTACCAGTGGGTTTTACTGGAAACCCCACAATGAGCCCCAATGTTATAAACTCACTACTTCAAGTAATCCCCCAATATTAGAGGACAAGAAGGTACAATCTACAGAGGCGAAAGCCTGGGAATCTGAGAAACGCATAGAAAAGGCAAAAAAGATTAGTTTACAAAAGAAAACAAAAGAATAGAAACCCCCTCGATCCTTCATTCAGAGGCCGATTCATGGAATAATTAGCGCGGCGCAAGTGGGCAAAAACGTGCGAATCGCAGTGGAATAGCGAAAATCGCAGTGAACGTGCGAAAATCGCACGAAAAGCAGCGCACGTCGATTCATGGAAGGCCGTGCGCGAGAAAACCAGCGGATGTGCGATAAAAAGTGCGCGGCGCACGTTAGCGCACAGGCCATCTAACAGCGTGCACCAGGTCACTGCGAAAATCGCACAGGCCACAGCAAAAATCGCACATAGCGCGGCGCACGCAACAAAAGTAGGCGGAACACGGGCGTAACACTCGGAATGGGGAACAACTTGCCAAAACGTGGGCGTCACGGGGGAAGTACAGGGCACAAGTGCGCGGAACGCCCACACGCTCGCCTACAACACGTATTCATGGAATAGAATAGGGGAAAAAAGCGCACGCTCAAACCAGCGCACAGGCACAAACACGACCGCCACAAGAAAGCAGGCGGTAGCGTCTCTGCGGCTGTAAGAAATGTGCGCCAAAAGGTGCGCCAACTAATCGCACCTATATACTGCCATGATGAATGTCCCATACTGTGGCCCTCCAGGAACAAAGACGTGCAAAGGGGTACCCACAAACACGGACACCTGCTGACAAAAAATACGTGTGCGTGTATACCGGGGTGCGCGGGAAGTCTAACACGCGATTTCAGCAGGGTACGTGCATCACAGGGGTTCGCGTGAAGTTTCACACGCGATCGGGTCTGGGGGAGCGGGCTACGTGTATTTCTGGGGTGCGCGTGAAGTTCCACACGCGAATAGGCAGGGCGCGTGTATTCCAGGGGTGCGCGGGAAGTTCCACACGCAATTAGCCTGGTCGCGTGTATTTCAGGGGTGCGCAGGAAGTTCCACACGCGAACAGACTGGGCGCGTGTATTTCAGGGGTGCGGGGGAATTCCACACGCGAACAGCCTAGGCGCGTGTATTTCAGGGGTGCGCGGGAAGTTCCACACGCGAATAGCCTGGGCGCGTGTATTTCAGGGGTGCGGGGGAAGTTCCACACGCGAACAGCCTGGGCGCGTGTATTGCAGGGGTGCGCGGGAAGTTCCACACGCGAACAGCCTGGGCGCGTGTATTTCAGGGGTGCGGGGGAAGTTCCACACGCGAACAGCCTGGGCGCGTGTATTTCAGGGGTGCGGGGGAAGTTCCACACGCGAACAGCCTGGGCGCGTGTATTTCAGGGGTGCGCGGGAAGTTCCACACGCGAACAGCCTGGGCGCGTGTATTTCAGGGGTGCGCGGGAAGTTCCACACGCGAACAGCCTGGCCGCGTGTATTCCAGGGGTGCGCGGGAAGTTCCACACGCGAACAGCCTGGGCGCGTGTATTTCAGGGGTGCGCGGGAATTTCCACACGCGAACAGCCTGGGCGCGTGTATTTCAGGGGTGCGGGGGAAGTTCCACACGCGAACAGACTGGGCGCGTGTATTTCAGGGGTGCGGGGGAAGTTCCACACGCGAACAGCCTGGGCGCGTGTATTTCAGGGGTGCGCGGGAAGTTCCACACGCGAACAGCCTGGGCGCGTGTATTTCAGGGGTGCGCGGGAAGTTCCACACGCGAACAGCCTGGGCGCGTGTATTTCAGGGGTGCGCGGGAAGTTCCACACGCGAACAGCCTGGGCGCGTGTATTTCAGGGGTGCGGGGGAAGTTCCACACGCGAACAGCCTGGGCGCGTGTATTTCAGGGGTGCGTGGGAAGTTCCACACGCGAACAGCCTGGGCGCGTGTATTTCAGGGGTGCGGGGGAAGTTCCACACGCGAACAGCCTGGGCGCGTGTATTTCAGGGGTGCGGGGGAAGTTCCACACGCGAACAGCCTGGCCGCGTGTATTCCAGGGGTGCGCGGGAAGTTCCACACGCGAACAGCCTGGCCGCGTGTATTTCAGGGGTGCGCGGGAATTTCCACACGCGAACAGCCTGGGCGCGTGTATTTCAGGGGTGCGCGGGAAGTTCCACACGCGAACAGCCTGGGCGCGTGTATTGCAGGGGTGCGCGGGAAGTTCCACACGCGAACAGCCTGGGCGCGTGTATTTCAGGGGTGCGCGGGAATTTCCACACGCGAACAGCCTGGGCGCGTGTATTTCAGGGGTGCGCGGGAAGTTCCACACGCGAACAGCCTGGGCGCGTGTATTTCAGGGGTGCGCGGGAAGTTCCACACGCGAACAGCCTGGGCGCGTGTATTTCAGGGGTGCGCGGGAAGTTCCACACGCGAACAGCCTGGGCGCGTGTATTGCAGGGGTGCGCGGGAAGTTCCACACGCGAACAGCCTGGGCGCGTGTATTGCAGGGGTGCGCGGGAAGTTCCACACGCGAACAGCCTGGGCGCGTGTATTTCAGGGGTGCGCGGGAAGTTCCACACGCGAATAGCCTGGGCCCGTGTATTTCAGGGGTGCGCGGGAAGTTCCACACGCGAACAGCCTGGGCGCGTGTATTTCAGGGGTGCGCGGGAAGTTCCACATGTGATTTCACAGTGTGGGTCCTCCCAGGTGTACCCTGTACACCCTCCACGGCCCCTGCAGGCAGCCCACACCACAGGGGACTACCCTGCATCCCTGGTCATGTCCCGCAGGCAGCCCACCCACCATGGGCATGCCCCCCAGCAAAGGCACATGTCTCCTTGAACTAATGAACACCAACTCATGTCCCCTTGCACCCCCACCCCCCAGCACTGTGGGGCACCTGCCAGCAGGCCCCCACCCATGTCCAACTCATGTCTCCCACCCCCCCCCACACCCCAGCACTGTGGGGCACCTGCCAGCAGGCCCCCACCCATGTCCAACTCATGTCTCACACCACCCCCACCCCCCAGCACTGTGGGGCACCTGCCAGCAGGCCCCCACCCATGTCCAACTCATGTCTCCCACCACCCCCACCCCCCAGCACTGTGGGGCACCTGCCAGCAGGCCCCCACCCATGTCCAACTCATGTCTCCCACCACCCCCACACCCCAGCACTGTGGGGCACCTGCCAGCAGGCCCCCACCCATGTCCAACTCATGTCTCCCACCACCCCCACCCCCCAGCACTGTGGGGCACCTGCCAGCAGGCCCCCACCCATGTCCAACTGATGTCTCCCACCACCCCCACACCCCAGCCACCAGGGGCACCCTCCACCAGGCCCCCACTCATGTCACCCACCACCCCACCCCCCAGCAGTGCAGGGTCACCCTCCACCAGGCCCCCACCCATGTCCAACTCATGTCTCCCACCCCCCCCACACCCCAGCACTGTGGGGCACCTGCCAGCAGGCCCCCACCCATGTCCAACTCATGTCCCCCACCCCCCAGCACTGTGGGGCACCTGCCAGCAGGCCCCCACCCATGTCCAACTCATGTCCCCCACCCCCCCACACCCCAGCACTGTGGGGCACCTGCCAGCAGGCCCCCACCCAGGTCCAACTCATGTCTCCCACCCCCCCCACACCCCAGCACTGTGGGGCACCTGCCAGCAGGCCCCCACCCATGTCCAACTCATGTCTCCCACCACCCCCACACCCCAGCCACCAGGGGCACCCTCCACCAGGCCCCCACTCATGTCACCCACCACCCCACCCCCCAGCAGTGCAGGGTCACCCTCCACCAGGCCCCCACCCATGTCCAACTCATGTCTCCCACCCCCCCCCAAACCCCAGCACTGTGGGGCACCTGCCAGCAGGCCCCCACCCATGTCCAACTCATGTCCCCCACCCCCCAGCACTGTGGGGCACCTGCCAGCAGGCCCCCACCCATGTCCAACTCATGTCCCCCACCCCCCCACACCCCAGCACTGTGGGGCACCTGCCAGCAGGCCCCCACCCATGTCCAACTCATGTCTCCCACCCCCCCACACCCCAGCACTGTGGGGCACCTGCCAGCAGGCCCCCACCCATGTCCAACTCATGTCTCCCACCACCCCCACACCCCAGCCACCAGGGGCACCCTCCACCAGGCCCCCACTCATGTCACCCACCACCCCACCCCCCAGCAGTGCAGGGTCACCCTCCACCAGGCCCCCACCCATGTCCAACTCATGTCTCCCACCCCCCCCACCCCCCAGCACTGTGGGGCACCTGCCAGCAGGCCCCCACCCATGTCCAACTCATGTCTCCCACCACCCCCACACCCCAGCCACCAGGGGCACCCTCCACCAGGCCCCCACTCATGTCACCCACCACCCCACCCCCCAGCAGTGCAGGGTCACCCTCCACCAGGCCCCCACCCATGTCCAACTCATGTCTCCCACCCCCCCCACACCCCAGCACTGTGGGGCACCTGCCAGCAGGCCCCCACCCATGTCCAACTCATGTCCCCCACCCCCCAGCACTGTGGGGCACCTGCCAGCAGGCCCCCACCCATGTCCAACTCATGTCCCCCATCCCCCCACACCCCAGCACTGTGGGGCACCTGCCAGCAGGCCCCCACCCAGGTCCAACTCATGTCTCCCACCCCCCCCACACCCCAGCACTGTGGGGCACCTGCCAGCAGGCCCCCACCCATGTCCAACTCATGTCTCCCACCACCCCCACACCCCAGCCACCAGGGGCACCCTCCACCAGGCCCCCACTCATGTCACCCACCACCCCACCCCCCAGCAGTGCAGGGTCACCCTCCACCAGGCCCCCACCCATGTCCAACTCATGTCTCCCACCCCCCCCCCCACACCCCAGCACTGTGGGGCACCTGCCAGCAGGCCCCCACCCATGTCCAACTCATGTCCCCCACCCCCCAGCACTGTGGGGCACCTGCCAGCAGGCCCCCACCCATGTCCAACTCATGTCCCCCACCCCCCCACACCCCAGCACTGTGGGGCACCTGCCAGCAGGCCCCCACCCATGTCCAACTCATGTCTCCCACCCCCCCACACCCCAGCACTGTGGGGCACCTGCCAGCAGGCCCCCACCCATGTCCAACTCATGTCTCCCACCACCCCCACACCCCAGCCACCAGGGGCACCCTCCACCAGGCCCCCACTCATGTCACCCACCACCCCACCCCCCAGCAGTGCAGGGTCACCCTCCACCAGGCCCCCACCCATGTCCAACTCATGTCTCCCACCCCCCCCACACCCCAGCACTGTGGGGCACCTGCCAGCAGGCCCCCACCCATGTCCAACTCATGTCCCCCACCCCCCAGCACTGTGGGGCACCTGCCAGCAGGCCACCACCCATGTCCAACTCATGTCCCCCACCCCCCCCACACCCCAGCACTGTGGGGCACCTGCCAGCAGGCCCCCACCCATGTCCAACTCATGTCTCCCACCCCCCCCACACCCCAGCACTGTGGGGCACCTGCCAGCAGGCCCCCACCCATGTCCAACTCATGTCTCCCACCACCCCCACCCCCCAGCACTGTGGGGCACCTGCCAGCAGGCCCCCACCCATGTCCAATCCATGCCCCCCTGCACCTGGGTCCCAACATTCCCCAATCATGTCCGTAATGCCCATCCTGCCCTGCCAAAAGGCCCAACCAACTATCACACCCACCCACATATCAAAGGCAATTTCATGTTACACCCCCAATGTAAATAATGCAATTTAACACATGTCTGTCACACACAATGGCTGCAAGTGAATGACAAAACACCCAACATGACATGCCTGAAAGCAATGAGATGATACGACACATTGAAGAATAAAAAAATATTATGTATTGAACAGCAAACAAGAAAAAACACAAAGCAAATCAAACTAAACAAGAAGAATGTCCAAGAAAAAATTCTGAATTATTAAAATAAGGAAATTAAGAAGATCATCCTGGGTCCATGAGCCCTACCAAATTAAACCTAACTGACTACTAACTAAAAAGTGAACTATATACAAAAAAGTGGTGCATTGTCCAATCGCAACCAAAAAAAATTCAAAAAAACAAAGGAAACCTAACCCTAACTATACAACTATATACAAAGGCAGCGGGCTATTCGGACGGCTCACTGGTTGTTGTCATGGGCCAGGGCATCATCGAACTCCTGGTCAATGGCTTGGAGGCGGGCATGTTCCCTGGCCCCGAGGTCCCGCAGGGATAACGCAGTGTCCAGCTCTAACTCCCTGCGAAGACCCTCGAGGCACTCAGCCCGCCTCAGCGCCCTCCGCATGGAGTCCTCCGCCCTGACCATCGTGAGCCGTTCCTCCTCTGCCCGCTGCCGCTCCGCACCTATCCGCTGGCACAACCTCTCCCACACGGAAGCCACTCCCATTCCAGGGTTCTCCTGCCCTCCGGCCGATGCCTGCACCCCCGATGTTGATGGCCCCGAGCCATGATGCCTCCCACGTTGAGCCTGCTGCTGCCTCCGACGCAACTGCCTGTGCCAGCACGACGGCATCCAGGCTGATGGAAACCACCGACGCCGTTGTGCACGTGCCCTGCCCGATGATGCCGTCACATCCTCCATCTGCTGGGGTCCAGTTGCTCTGGTGTCCACCCCTGCTGGATCTCTGACTCCCGACTGTGGCAGGGATGGGATCCCCACCGAGCTGGCTGCATTGGTCGGGGCAGGTCCACAGGGGGCCCTGGTGGCATCTGGGCTGGAAGACGGCAAGGAGAACGACTGGTGGATAGCCTGCACAGAGGAGGAGAGGGCCGCCACATTGGCCAACACATGCAGGAAACCCCCGAACATGGCCGATCCCAATTGGGCCACGTCGGCACGGTGCACTTCGTGATGACGTGCGTGCTCCTCCCGGGAAGCACGCACGGCATCACGAATCACAGCCGTGCGCATCGCGACCCCAATCAGGACCTTCTCCGCACGGCCAGGGGTTCCCACGTCCGCAGGTGGAGGGGAGTCAGGTGACATGGACATCCCCTCTACCTGCGGACGGGCCTGGGACGGGGCATCCCTGCTGGTGCATGGTGGTGCACTCACAGGGTCAGGGACAGCGACATGCACAGGCCCCTCCACGGTGACCTGTGCTGCCTCCTGCCCCTGGCCCTGGACTGCACCACTTGCACCAGCAGGGATGCCCCCACCAGGCCCCATGTGTGCCCCAGTGGCGGCCTCCTCCTCCTCTGTGCAAACCACCAACCTGGATGGCTTCTCACCGTCTCCCACCATAGCAGGCCCCTGTGGGGGCTCACCCAACCCTTCCGCTGCAGCCGTGGGGGCATCCCCGCTGCCTTGCTCCACAGCACCGTCTCCGCCCTCTTCTTCACTAGCCGCTGCGTAGAGGGAGACAAAGAACACAAGCATCAGGGCACTGTACAATGGTCCCCTAGACAGGAAGCAATAGCAGATGAGCACCACTGTCAAAGTACACTTCCATCATGTCCCTCCACAACACATGGGTCAGTCCAGGCAAAACACACACAGTAACAGGCATGGTGCATGCCATGGACATTTCCATGCATGTCCAATGGACTCTTGAAACATTCAATGATATGTAACTCACATGCATCATGCCTCATGCCCATCACATGCACACACTTCACCTCAGTCACATCCATCTGGCCCCAAACACACCAAACACAGCGGTTACAAGGGTAATATGGCTGCTTTACTGAATCTCTGCATTGTCACACACATATGCATCCATGGCATGCACAAGTCACAGACACGCAGGTCAGGCACACAGACATGGCTACCATATATGTACCTGGCATCAGCACCCATCCCTCACCCCCACCCATGTCCACGTACAGAGACTGGCATGCTCTCATGTTCAAAATCTGAATAGGGCTCCCCATGCGGCATTTCAACACATGCAACAACCATGTGCATCACACATCACTGGTCGCACATGCATTACCATGATGTCCCTGCACACATACATGCATACATGGCCTATGGCACACATACAGGCAAGTATCATAGAACCAGCACACCGCAACATGCCCTGTCTCACACAGTAATGCATGGACACTTACCGCTCAACTCCAGACGGGCCTCCCTCTCAAGGATCTGGGCGTGGAGCGCTGGGCGTACGCGTTCCAGGACCCTCATCTGGATGGAACTCATGCGGCCCCGGCCCCCCTCCACGAGGCGCAGGGCCTTCACAAGGGTCCTGGACCTCAAGTCCTCCCAGCGCTTCTTGATCTTCAGGACGTCGCGGGTTGCCACCCCCTCCGCGTTGATGGCAACCACACAGTCGGCCCAGATCCTCTGCCGTCCTTCCTTGCTGGCGCGGGACGATCCAAAGAGGGCATCATACTGCCCCAGGACATGCTCCACCAGGACACCAACTTCGGTGACAGTGAAGCTGGTGCCCCTCTGCCCCTCTGGCCTGGGGTTGCCACTGGTGCCAGATGTTGAAGTGCCCGACATGGCAACCCCAGAGGCAGGTGTGGGTGGGCAACTGGGTCCTGGGGCTGGGCTGTGGAGCGATGTAATACCAGTGGGGAGTCTTCTGTTCCAGCAGGGGTGGACACAGCAACTGGACCCCTGCAGATGGCTGATGTGCAGGCACCAAATGGCAGGGCACGGTGGCAGCAGGCAGGCAGGCAGGCAGGCAGCAGCAGATGGCACGTGGGAGGCTGCTCGGGGCACTGGGGGGCAGTAACTCGGCCTTCTGGGCAGGAGCGTGGGCTTCCGTGTGTTTTCGCGTGGCCAGCTTGATACGGAGTGATTTGGCACGTGAAAATCCTGCACGTCAGCGTGAAATCCGAGGAAAGGCCCTTAGCGCGTAAGCGCGTCAGCACGCATACGCGATTCTATTGGACCAGAGTCCCTCAGCGCGTAAGCGCGTCTGTGACGTGACCCGCACGGGTGTTCCCCACTTAGCACGTGATGACGGGGCACACGTGGAGATACTGCACGTCAGAGTGTCATCGCGTGTAATTGGACAAAAGTGCGCGTACACGCGATTGGCCTATGTACGTGTATTTGATGGGTGCGCGGCCACTTACACACGCAAGTACGTCAGCGAACCTGTATCACGTGGTGCGTGTGAATTTCCACACGCTATTGGACTGGGAACTGGTTTCCAGGGGTGCGCGGGTCACACGCTGTATCCCGTGGTGCGTGTGAATTTCCACACGCTATTGGACTGGGAACTGGTTTCCAGGGGTGCGCGGGTCACACGCTGTATCCCGTGGTGCGTGTGAATTTCCACACGCTATTGGACTGGGAACTGGTTTCCAGGGGTGCGCGGGTCACACGCTGTATCCCGTGGTGCGTGTGAATTTCCACACGCTATTGGACTGGGAACTGGTTTCCAGGGGTGCGCGGGTCATACGCTGTATCCCGTGGTGCGTGTGAATTTCCACACGCTATTGGACTGGGAACTGGATTCCAGGGGTGCGCGGGTCACACGCTCGCCTAGAACACGCGCTAAGCATAAATTGCGGACTTTAACAATAACAAGCTCAGACGCCAGGATGAACATACCGTTCCTAGCAGCAGTGGCAGTGGGCTACCAAAGGAGGAGGAGGAGGATAGTCAGGGCCAGAATATTCACACCCAGAACCAGCCTTTTCGGGATGCCTGATGACCAGGTGTATGGGAGGTACAGGTTTCCACCACACATCATACTGGACCTGGTGAGTGAGTGGGAGGATGACCTCACATCACCCACCCTGTGCTCCCAAGCACTCAGCCCCCTGGAGAAGGTCCTCAATGTACTGCACTTCTTAGCCACTGGATCATTTCAGCGGACAAGTGCCATAGTGGGTGGGGTGTCACAGGCCACCCAGTCACGCTGCCTACACCAGGTCTTGAACATCATGACTGCACGGCCATCAGTCCGCAGGCACATATACCTGCCCAGAACACCTGCAGAAAGGCATGCTGCCGCCCTGGATTTTTACGCAGTGGCACGATTCCCCAAAGTGCTAGGTGCCATCGACTGCACCCATGTGGCTCTACGTCCCCCCAGGGCATCTGAGCACATCTATAGGAACCGCAAGCACTGGCATTGCATCAACGTGCAGGTAGCATGTAATGCCAAGGGAATCATCACCTCAGTATATGCCAACTATCCCGGCTCCACCCACGACAGCTTCATTTACCGAATGTCCACCCTAAGCCGGGACCTAGAAGCTGGGCGGCATGGCGATACATGGCTGCTTGGTGAGTATGTATGCCACTGCACATGCATGCATGTTGGATACTGAGCAAGGTCACAACCTCACCAATGATACCAATCCCCACCTCCACAGGGGACAGTGCCTACCCTCTCAGCCCCCACATGATGACGCCAATTCGGAACCCCACCACGCCACCCCAGGTAAGATTTAACACAGCCCACATTACAACCAGGGGCATAGTGGAGCGCACATTCGGAGTGCTGAAGTCACGCTTTCGCTCCCTTGACCGTTCTGGCGGGCAGCTGTTATACGCTCCCCCAGTAGTGTGCAGGATCATAGTGGCAGCATGTGTCCTGCACAACGTTGCAACACGCCGGGGCCTGGCCGTGGACATGGTGGTGGCCCCACATCCCCAACCACATGCACAGCCGCTACGCATGGGAGGGGAAAGGGCACGGGGGGAGGCAGCCCGTACACAGCTAGTGGCAAATTACTTCACATAGAAATCACACCCCTGTGGAGTGCACACTGCCCTGGCACATTCCATCTGACAATCAATGATGACTCAACCTGACACTGATCCTGAATGTGTGGAGAATGAACCGGGAATTCCATGTCAGCCTGAGATTGTTCACCTGGAAGTGTCACAATGTGTGCATCCCTACCCACACAGACACCACCAATGCAGTTTTGTGAAGTTACACATTGAAGCAGCTAAAATGAATACCCACTTGCAAAATGCAACAAGAGGACAGTGCCATGTCAGCCAACCCCACCCCAGCACTGCCACACGACACACCGTGCCATGTCATGCTAATTGCAGGTAAACAAAGTAATCCCCACAACATGACATCACTCTCACTATGTACAGTGGCACTATTAGAAACCTGCAACACCTGAAATGCTCACAGCAATGCCGGACCAACAACATACTTGAGCACGTAGTACCATTAACATGACATCAAAAAGGTTACATATTAGTAGTCTCACCACCTGGAAATGCCTGCACTCCCACCACTACCAACTGTGCAGTGTTGGCGCCATGTAGAGTTGTAGGTGCACTGCTGCCAACATGGTCCCCTTCGCCAGACTAGAGGTCCTTGTGTGGACTTGAGGAAGGGACCTGCAAATTGGGAGGTAGACACAGAAGAAGAGTTACACATCAATGCAACATGCAGTGTACAACACAACAGCAATATGCACTATGAATGTATACACAGTATTGACTACAGACTGGCCACACAGCTCATGGGAGTCCAACGTCACTGTGTAATTCACTGTCACTTGGGCACACCCTTTGCAAGCCCATGGAAACGGGAAGCAGGAGGGGTGTGTGTGACTCAAACCCAAGCATCTGAACCAAATACATTACAAGCCTGCATGTGCCCAGCCACAATGCAGCGTATGCCCACAGGAACCACGGAAGCCAACAGATCGGAGCCAACAGATCGGAGCCAACAGATCGGAGCCAACAGATCGGAGCCAACAGATCGGAGCCAACAGATCGTCCCAAAAAAATTGGGAATAAAAGAAATCAAAATAAAAATAAGAAACAATCAAAAATGGCCATTGATGGGCCCGGGGGGGTTGGGGAGGCCACCCAGGAGGTCCGAGGACAGGATGCACACCAGAACCCACCTGCGTGGATCCTGGGAAGATAAAACACCTCCATGGGCTCATGGCCCACACGGCTACCCTATTGTGGGAGTGTCACTGCTGTCGCTATTATCACCCTGTGCAGCTGCATCCGGAGGTGGTTGCACCATGGGAGGCAGCCCACGCAAGGCCCTAGTCTGCTCCTCCATGGCTGCAAGCATGCGGGTGTGGTAGGTCTGGTTCTGGAGGATGAGTGTGCGGAGGTCCCCATGCAACAACTCACGGGATGCCCGGACCTCCGCCCTCGTTGCCTGCATCTCAGCTGAGAGCGTACGGGTGAGACGCTCCAGCTGCTGTTCTGTCCTTTGGTGTGTTGAAGCCTCAAGCTCAACAAGAGTCGTCCTGAGGTGTAGGAGCTCCTGCCTCAGGGCTTCCCTGTGGCCCTGGGACTCAATGGAGATGGCCTCCTGCAGAGTCGCCAGTGCCGCCCGCCTGTCCCTGTTGGACCCCAACATGTCCTCCCTGTGTGACTGGCAGATGGAGTCGGTTGCCTGCTCTAGTCGCTCCATCAGCCTTTCTGGGGGGACAATGGAAGTGGCCACCCTATCCATGGCCTGAGCCATCATCTCGGATGATGCAGCCTGTTGGGTAGCCATACCGTAAATGGATTGCTCCCATGCGGTATTGCCGGGTGGCGTACGGCCACCACGTCGGCGGGCACCACACCTGTCTGGGGCAAGGCGAACTGCGCCTTGCTGTGCCGGCACTGCCTGAGGCTGCAGGACTGCATTCCCCCTCTGATCTGCTGGCCCAGGAACAGGATCAGATGTCGCGGAGTGTGACCCTGCATCCGTAACCACCGAAGGCGTAGCTGCCAACACTGACATCCCCATGGAGGGTACTGACCCTGGAGCAGGTGGGTGAGACAGAACAGAATCCCTCCCTGGAACACTCACCAGCGACGGCACGTAGGTCTCATCCGAATCAACACCTGAGTACAGCTCGGGGGAGGTGCAGCCAGAGACACCCCTTGAGAGCACGACCTGCAGCACTTGTGGGTTCTCCCCCACCACCACACCACGACCCTCACTGGTGGTTGGTCGGCCCTGGGACACCTCCTGGGTCTGCACCATCTCCACAACCCCAGCAGTATCAGGTGCGTCTTCCCCTGCAAAGACATGAAAACAAAGTAATGGAAACGGGCATTAGCACCATGGCACACATTGAGGGCTGAGAAGCAAGAGAACCAGTACTTGATTGACACATGTCCCACATGACTATAACCCTCCCATGCATGCACCCTCACTGCGTATGAAGTGCAGGCAAATGGCACACACTGATGACACCAAGATGGAAGATGAACAAATTTTCTGCATGCTGCCTGGCAGTGGCATCACACATTGGCCTGTGATTGGCAGGTGAAACACACATGCCATCACACAGATGGCATGTACCATTGCTATTGAGTGAAGATGGAGAGGAGGGCAGCACCTATTCATTCAGTCCAGTTCCCGCATGTAATAGCTTTTCTGATTCTAACAGGTCAGATTTTTCACCTGGAGTTGCCAGTCTGAAATGGTCAAATAGCACAGGGACATGTGTGTACAAATGATATCCAGGTAACAAAGTCACTCCACTTTACCATACCCATGTCAGACATGTGACTAGTGGACAGCGACATGCCTAGTGAAAGTGGTGGAATGCAAACAAACTGGCTGAATGAACAGTGAAAAATAAGCAAATATGTTGTGTCAAGGTGACACTTCAAGGGCAACTGGCGTGCAGTTGTGCTAGATGTCTACTGTTGGCAGAAGGGATACTGCTATGGCCAAATGCAGCTGCGCAGGAAGTATTGCATGAAGCACATGGCTGACCCATCCGACTGAGGCGCACACACTCTCACCTGGCACCCAAACAGAAGCCCTCACACACACACCATGCACATGTATGACACACACATGCATGTGCACTCACCGGACAATGCCTCGTAATCAGCCAGATCTCCCACGCCTTGGATCTGTTCCTCCGTGACGTAGGTCCCAGCGACTGACTCATGTGGAGTGAGTTCCATGTCTACTACTGGAGACCCACCTCCAGTCACTAGAGTTGCGGCATGACTTGAGGCCAGCTTACTCTTTGCCCTGCGCTTTAGGTCATTCCAGCGCTTATAGCAATCATTGGCTGTGCGCCTCACGATTCCAAGGGCACTTACGATGTCCGCAACGGTCTGCCAGTGTGCCTGGCGTTGTGCAGGTGTGGTCTTGGATCCTGCAACAATGACCATCTCGTTGTCATGTCCGGACACATACTCGACAAGTGCATTCAGTTCGTCATCCGTGAAGCTGGGCTTCCTGGACGGGCCGGACTGTGTAGCCGTGTCTGGGGCATCAGCCTGTGCCGGACGAGCACTCTTCCTCTTCCGCTTGGAAGGTGGTGGTGATCCTGAATGTCCTGCGCCGCTCTGGACACTAGGGGCAGGAGCCCTGGTGGACTCTGTATCAGGAGTGTGGGATTGCATACTCAGCATGTGAGTTGGTGCAGGCATTGGCTCTAGTGTGATGGTGTCAGGGGGAATGTCAGCAGCATGGACTAGGACCGACACTGTCCTGGCTGGGTGTGTGAGGGCTGGGGTGGATGGAGCCACAGCTGCCCCTGCAGCCACTCCGCCCTGCCTCCTTGGTGCAGCAGATGACCTTGCTGCCCCAGATCCACGTGGCATGATGGCATCAACGTGCACTAGCGCACGTGTCGTAGCCCTGCTGACCTGGAAGTCAGCCATGGAGTCAGCCAGGTCTGGTGCCACAATGGGCTGGTCCAACAAGGGCTGAGCATGGATGGTGTCAGCCACTTCAGCCTCAACGGGAGGGGGGGAGGGGGGGGAGGGGGGGGGGATGATGGGTGCCCTTGACTGGTCCTCCAGACATGGGGGGACAGGCTCACCCTGCAAGTTACGACCACGTCCCCTACCGGATCCACCACGGCCACCACTTGTGGCTCTTCCACCTTTGCCACCCTTACGGAATCCTCGCCTCCCAGCCATGGCACTGATATTAATGTGCGTATGGGAGTGGCTGTAGACAATTGTCCTGGGCAATTGGGGGTCAAAGGGGTTGGGTACCAGATGATAATTCTACCCTAGTGCTCTAGCACGGCTGATTGTAACCCCTGGGGAAAGATGACGGGTCACGCAACGCACAGGAGGCCCAAAAAAGGGAGATGACGTGCACGCAACCCCTCCTAGACCACGTGTGCAGAAATAAAAACCCAAGAATGAACGTATGCGTGTCACACGCAGCCTAGAATGACCTCTGAAGGGGTAGGCTACACACGGGGCAAGCACAGAAGTTGGATACGTGCGTGACTCACCGTCTGCCAGGTAAAAGAGCGTGAAGAATGAGCGCGTTTGGCTGGCTAAACCCCCGCCAAAAGAAGATGTGTACGCTGTCTGAGAAGACAGGACAACAGTAGAAGGGGACACTGTTTGAGGGAACAGGCCCAGGTAAACCAGTAAAAGAGAAAAAAGAGAAAAAGCTGTCAGAGGTAACAGGGAATACGAACTGGAAACGCCGTGAAGTAAATCGCGTGTGAAACGACAAGAAGTACAGATTTCACCCACTCGCTCTCCACGAAAAGCACGTACAAGGAAATGGTGTTCTACATGTACCTTATATACAGGCCCACACGTACAGCGTCACTTACGCGGCGTGTACGTTCACCAATCACACGCTTTGTCACTCCTGCGTGTAGATCCATTTTCACCAATCACACGCTTTGTCACTTCTGCGTGTAGATCCATTTTCACCATTCACACGCTTTGTCACTTCTGCGTGTAGATCCATTTTCACCAATCACACGCTTTGTCACTTCTACGTGTAGATCCATTTTCACCAATCACACGCTTTGACACTGGGACGTGTCACGCAACAATTTCCTGCACGTGCAGGTGACTATAGGCGAGCATATGCTGTTGACGGGTTTACGCGCTAAGGGCCTTTGCTGACGTGTGGGATTTCACTACCTATCAGGCTGTCCACGCGTTCACACACGAGAGACCACGCTCCTGGCCAGGAGGCGAAATTACTGCCCCCCAGAGCCCTGAGCACGCTCCCACCTGCCATCTGCTGCTGCCTGACTGCCTGCTGGCCACGTGCCCCACAGTGCTGGTGGGTGGGGGTGTTGGGAGACATGGGTGGGGGCCTGGTGGAGGGTGCCCCTGCACTGGTGGGGGTGGTGGGAGACATGGGTGGGGGCTTGGTGGAGAGTGCCCCTGGTGGCGGGGGGTGGGGGTGGTGGGAGACATGGGTGGGGGCCTGGTGGAGGCTGCCCCTGGTGGCGGGAGGGTGGGGGTGGTGGGAGACATGAGTGGGGGCCTGGTGGAGGCTGCCCCTGCACTGCTGGGGGGTGGGGGTGCAGGGGGACATGAGCAGGTGTGCAGGGTAGTCCCCTGTTTTGTAGGCTGCCTGCAGGGGCCGTGGAGGGTGTACAGGGAACACCTGTGAGGACCCACCCAGCCTAATCGCGTGTGATGATTCCCACGCACCCCTGTAATACACGTACCCTGGCCAATCGCGTGTTAAACTTCCCGCGTACCCCTGTAATACACGTACCCTGGCTAATCGCGTGTTAAACTTCCCGCGTACCCCTGTAATACACTTACCCTGGCTAATCGCGTGTTAAACTTCCCGCGTACCCCTGTAATACACTTACCCTGGCTAATCGCGTGTTAAACTTCCCGCGTACCCCTGTAATACACGTACCCTGGCCAATCGCGTGTTAAACTTCCCGCGTACCCCTGTAATACACTTACCCTGGCTAATCGCGTGTTAAACTTCCCGCGTACCCCTGTAATACACCTACCCTGGCCAATCGCGTGTTGTACTTCCCGCGTACCCCTGTAATACACGTACCCTGGCCAATCGCGTGTTAAACTGCCCGCGTACCCCTGTAATACACGTACCCTGGCTAATCGCGAGTATAACTTCACGCGTACCCCTGTAATACACGTACCCTGGCCAATCGCGTGTTAAACTTCCCGCGTACCCCTGTAATACACGTACCCTGGCCAATCGCGTGTTAAACTTCCCGCGTACCCCTGTAATACACGTACCCTGGCTAATCGCGTGTTAAACATCCCGCGTACCCCTGTAATACACTTACCCTGGCTAATCGCGTGTTAAACTTCCCGCGTACCCCTGTAATACACGTACCCTGGCCAATCGCGTGTTGAACTTCCCGCGTACCCCTGTAATACACGTACCCTGGCCAATCGCATGTTAAACTTCCCGCGTACCCCTGTAATACACGTACCCTGGCTAATCGCGTGTATAACTTCACGCGTACCCCTGTAATACACGTACCCTGGCCAATCGCGTGTTAAACTTCCCGCGTACCCCTGTAATACACGTACCCTGGCCAATCGCGTGTTAAACTTCCCGCGTACCCCTGTAATACACGTACCCTGGCCAATCGCGTGTTGAACTTCCCGCGTACCCCTGTAATACACGTACCCTGGCCAATCGCGTGTTAAACTTCCCGCGTACCCCTGTAATACACCTACCCTGGCTAATCGCGTGTATAACTTCACGCGTACCCCTGTAATACACTTACCCTGGCTAATCGCGTGTTAAACTTCCCGCGTACCCCTGTGATACACGTACCCTGGCCAATCGCGTGTTAAACTTCCCGCGTACCCCTGTAATACACGTACCCTGGCTAATCGCGTGTATGACTTCACGTGTACCCCTGATATGCACGTTACCCGCTTTGCGTTCCTTGTTTGGCTGCCCTGTAAACTGGTCCAGGGTTAGCGCAGCCCTTTGCGATGATTTAGCGATTTTGATGGCTTTTCCTTGCGCGAGGGCGTTCTTGGGGGCGTTACTGGCGCTGCTGCAGGGTCGCTGCGATACTCTGCGCCACGGCTGGTTTGGGAGCATGAAATCCATGAATACGCTGTGCGCGGAAATCGGTTTTAGCGCACGTGCCTGGCGCAGTCAATCGCACGCGGACACTCTGCGCCAGCCGCTTGCGACACTTTTCAGCGAAATTCTATGAATTACCCTGACTGTCTCTTTCTGAACCACTTGCACCTGTATCTTCCACCAAGTTCCAGGGGCAACAAAGGAAGTCGCCAAAAGATTCCTATGTTATAAAGGAAATTGATACTATAGGGGAAGGTAATCAATTTATTCTAAGTACTAGGTTTATGGAAATGAGGGGTTCAAGTGTGGGAGAACGGAAAAATGCTGCTGTACAAACTGCCTGGTTAACACATAAACAAACTCAGTGTGCAATGACAGGGACTATCCCTAGGGACAATGGCCTTGTGTTTGTGAATGAAGGCACACACGTTAGAGGGCCAATAGGGGTTCTGCAAATCTGGGAAATTAGTATTAAATTAAGTGATGGCAATAGCTGTGGTTGGTTAGAAAGCAAAATAAATTCTGTCTTGATGGGGGCCCGAAGTGTTGATCTAACACATAGCCAAAATGACGGCACTAATATGGGCGTTAAGATTATTGGTGGTAAGAATCAAGACACTAATACTGCTGCTAAAAGTATTTGTGGTAAGAATAAAAGTATCTTAACTTCATTTCACCATCTCAGTAATGAAAAATGTAAGACTAAAGGTGTGCATGGGTGACAAATCTTGGTCAAAAGCTTATTACATGGGAATCGGAATGTGGAACTGAATGTACACTTTCTCTTCTCTCTGAAATACAATTTTTACATGCAATCTACACAAAAGTCCTTGATCAAGTATATCTCATGAAAGGCATGATATTTGTTGAGTAGACATACATTCCAAAAAGTATTTGATTTAATTATGAAAGAAGCTTTGCATTTGCGCCAATATGGTTAGGAATTTTCACCGGTTGATCCCTCCATGCTGTCTAAGAATTAGCATTTTGATTGTGTAGTAGTTGCACGGGTGGAGTTTCTTTCCTCACATTGTAATAAACAAATATTGAATGAGATGGCCGGATTCCGTATTAATGACCGGAGGATTCATGTTTCCCAGGATAACAATAAAGTACCACAAGTAAAATGGGTTAATGAGCCCATATATCAGGATACTGATAGTGATCATTGGGCCTGGTTTGCTGCGTCGCTCAATGGCCTAACATCCAAATGGCATTGTCACAAATAACCCAGCTCTAAAAGTACTATCTTGGAATAGCTGTGGTCATAGGAACTTATTCATGAATGACACACTTGGAAACATTCTAAAAAAACATACTATTATCTTACTTCAGGAGACTTGGTTATTGCACTGTCCCATATTTGACGGCTACACTAAGTTTGTACAGGCAGTGGCTAAAGGTCCATGGGGTAGGCCGTTTGCTGAACACTATTAAATCATGTTCTAATGTGTCTGTTAACCATCTAATAATGTCAGGAAAGGGCTTTTTAGCATTGTTTTTATGGTTGGGAATAGAACATTGCTGGTAATCAATGTGTATTGGCACCCTCAGGTTTTTCCTCTAGAAGACTTTGGATTCCTTGTCAATGTGTACTATGAATTGGTTGGAAACAGTGGAGTATGGGTTCATTCATTTGAGTGGTGATTTAAATTCATTTTGTTAGGATGTAGATGATGGAGGAGTGTTCTCTGACACTCATGTAAGAGTCACTAAAAATAGGAATGGCATTAAATTGTCAACATGTTAAGAGGAAATGGGTCTAAATTGTTTAAATGGGGTTCTGGAGGAAGATATCCTGAGTAAAGCTGCTTGCTCCAGGGGTGGGTTGTGTTCCACCCTGGACTTCATGTTTACCAGTGAAAACCTGTTTGGATATTGTAGTTCCTAGTTAATAGGTGTGACTGGAGTGACCATGCTTTGCTGGTTGCCGACTTCGAACCCCTCAGAGAAACGAATGAAGTGGAGATGATAAAGAATCTGTGGGTAAATAGGGGGAGATCAAATTAGTTGGTCAGAGCACAGACTGGTAGTTTTTAACAATAAAGTAAATGAAACAATTCATGCTTCAAATTTGGAGTGGAAATTTGACACATTCAATGTAGCTCGTTTTGATGCTTTTCTTGATAATCAATTTAGGGGATTGGTACCAAGAGCGCGGATAGTTAGGAGTAAGCATATAGATTTATTTTGTCTATCAAGTGGCCTTGGAAAAACACAAAAATAGAACAAAATTCAGAGCAATGAAAACCAAAATTCGAGGTGATGGATATTTAGGAGGTGAAGAAATAATAAAGGTTAAACAGTCTTATCGTAACTTGTCTCACTTTTATAAAAAATCAGTTTTTAGATAGAGATGCTAAGGCTATCCTTTGGGAAATTGATAAATACCTGTGGCAGATTGCAACCTGATTCTGTGATAAACCCAGTAGATGAATATGCATGGGTAACTCATTTTGATTTGATTATTGAAGCCTCGGGCCCTTTTCTAATACTTGTTTGGATATCTTGAATAGCAAGTGGGCTGTCAAGTTTGATCAGAACACAATTTAAGAAATTATACAGGGATGTAGTTGCTCTAGAGCCCTATGGCTAAACAAATTAGCAAATGTAGTGTTTAAACATAATCCCTACATGTGGTCAATGATATTATTGATTTGTTTTGCTGGTATTGTGGCTTCTCAAACTATACCTGAGTCGTGGCACACCGCTTAAGTTGTTCCTATTTTTAAACAAGATAAACATGCTGACCTCAGTAACTATAGACTAATATCAAATCTTGATGTCGACAGAAAGATTTGTTCTGTAATTCTGTAAATCTTTCGGCTTGGTCTGTAGAGACTGGGAGGCTGAAAAAATTGGCACACTGGTGTAAGTAAAAATAATGATACTACACTCAATGGTTTTATTTTGAAGTCTGCTCAAGATCTTTTCAGAAGTGAAAAAGTTAATTCTCTATTTGTTGTGTCTTTTTACTTAACAGTTTTTGACAAAATAAATAGGAACCTCCTGTGGAATAAACTTGTTGATTGAGGTTTGCTATGGGTCTTACTTAGCCCAATTATTTCACTATATTCTGATACCACGGTGAGGATTTGCTTTAATAATGGCGTCGAATGACACAGGAGTATCCTATTTGTTCGGGAGTAAGGCATGTTCGTGCCCCATGCCTTTTCAATCAATCTTTATGTATCTGACATTGGAGATGCCCTGGATAAAGCTGCTCTTGCCTCCCCAAAGATCAATAATCTGAAATTAGATTGGCTTTCATATGTAGATGTTTTTATTTGATTTGATTTTGCATTTATAGGGGCTCAGAGGCTAATTACGGCTTTTAGCTCTTATGCTGATCACAGTTCTTCACATCAATGCAAAAAAATCAAAGGTTATGCATTATAATTCAAAAAGAACGGTAATCAATTTCTCCTTTTACTGTGAATTGGTTTCTCATTTTATTAATTTAGGTTTACCTATTTTAAGTAAAGCTACTACATCTGTAGTTAAAGATTTTATTGATGAAAAAAAATTGACGGGAAGTATGGTCACTTTTATAATCTCCCTGCCTTGAAATTCTATTAAGACAAAATAGTACCAAAGGTAACATATGGAGTAGAGCTGTGTGTTTCCAACTGTTTAAATACACTTATAGACATTGAGGACAAGCTCAGGAGGAAACTATTGAAGTTGCCTAATTGTGTTCTGGCTGCTGCTTTATGTTAGGAGTTGGGGCCTCATCACCAGTTGGGCAGTAACGCCGGCGCTATTAGTGTTAGCATTTTTAGCCCTATCGCCAAACACACTGGCGCTATTAGTGCCGGATCACGGGTTTGGCAGAACGGGTATTGCCCATTGAGCCCATTCGGGAATTCCCCATTCCCCATTGGGCTTAATGGGGACATTTCACGCTTTTACCGCCGGCGGATATCCCGCCGGCGGTAAACCCGCAGGAAATCGGCAAATTCCCTGCGGATTCCCCCCCAGCTCAGAGCTGGGGAGAAATCAGCCGAAGCCGTGATTTGGCGGACCCTTAAATGCAGCGGTAACAGCGCTACCACCGCATTTAAGGGCTACTGCCAAACTCGTGATAAGGCCCTTGGTGTTGAGTTTTCTTAAATGTACTGGCATGTGCCATGTTTTACATCTTTTTTAATAACATTTTGTTTGGCCCCTCTGCAACACTATATAGGGATCTTAGAGCAACTTTGGATAATTAGCCAGAAATAGATATTACTATCTCGACAAAGGTTTTGGTTCTATCTGTGTTTCAATACTGAATACCATTGTATCTAATCAAGAATATCTGATTTCAATCAATGTTTTTATTCTACAGCTTTTATTGATATGGTCTGTTTTTGGAAAAAATGTTTGAAGGGTTTAAACATAGTTTTTTTAAAAGCTCTGCACGTGGAAAATGGGTATTTCTAATTCCGTTGTTTTATTTCACAGCTTGGAGAAAGGGGGTGGAAGAGGGTAATTTAAATTAAAAAAATTGCATTAGCTTTGTTTTATAGTGAAGGATTGTATGTTATTAATTGTGTATCAAATGTTTTTGTATTATTGAGCGATGGTATGCTTTAAGCATGTTTTATATGTTTATATATGTTTACAATTATTTTTTTTCTTATGTTTAAGGCTTTTATTAGCAATATAACAAATACATTATAATAATTAATGTTGTCATTTTCTGGTGATGTTCTTGATTTTCCCTGTATGTGCCTCTGACGTTTGTGCATTGTGGGTCTTCATATGTATTGTTTGTACTAACACAAGTGTGTAGCAAGCCTTGAATTGTTAGTTATTTTTTCCATGTTTAACATTAGTCAAAATTCTGATAGAGTGGCATTTATTATTTTACTGGCCAATGTTATATGGTACATGCTTCAGCCATTGCTTATGAGTATGTATTATTAGGTTCCTGTATTAACAACAGTCCAATATAATGTTTTGTTTAGATGAGAAAATATTTTAAACATTTTTTTAAAATTTATTTTTGCATTTTTAAAGCGCTCACATAGCCTGTGGGCATTGAGGCACTTTTACAGGAATTGTTTGTCTTTTAGTTGCGCATTTTATTTGTCTTAGTTGCGTTTTTATAACACGCTTAAATACACAGATGTTTATAAGCGCGGACCCTGGAATCGCACCTGTGTTGCTTTGTGTTGTCTTGCTTCCAAGGCGAGCACGATGCCGCCGAGCTATCCTCCCCGGAAATACATTTTGTAGTTCATGAGAGGTCTCCCGATCACCCCTGACATCTTGCTACCAACATTGCAAACACAACCCCTTGTAGGGGCTTTTCATCAAAATTAATTGAATATGTGACATCATCAGTGACGTTATCAATGACATTTGTGATGTCATAATTGATTTCCTGGGTGTTAGTCTTGACAGCGCACGGTGGTGGCATGAGTTATGGTTGCTTATCTTACCATAACGGGCACATTTCTGGGGGTTTTCGATTTTACTTATAACCATAACGTCCCTTTAACAAAATATTTTCACTGAATTTCATAGGTTTTTATTGGTGCAACTTAACCATAATGTCCCTTAACCAACTTGTTTCACTGAATTTCATAGGTTTTTACCAGTTGTGAGGGAGGCATGGTATCACAAGTAGACTCTGACACAAGAGCTGCAAGTTTAAAAACCATTAGCGAAAGAAAAAGGGGGGTCGCTTAAATCAAACCACTGAGCAAATGTATCCAATAACATTACACATGGTGCTGAAATCACAATAAAAACAGCATAAAAACACACAGTCAATAATGGACATTTCTAATTAAAGTGCATATTAGTCTAATACGCGTCTTATAATGTAAAGTGGACACACTGTGCATAGAATAATTCTGAAACATATTGCACTAGAGGACGGCTCCAATCTCAAATTGATGGCCAGTATATATTCAAAATCAAAATATACAACCAAAGTAAGGCAGAAAAAAGAGAAAGAAAGACAGAACAAGGATAAAGAAAAATAAAAATTATGTATTACATGGCCACAGTAGTGGTCATGTAGTTATGGTTAAGTTGCTGTTTCCATAGGAAGAGCACTTTTTGGGCGGCTTATAACTTCGCTCTCCCTGGACGAATCCTCACCAAACTTTGCAAAAAAAGTATTTGGGTCACACTGAATTGTTTTGCAAAGTTTGGTGAGGATTCGTCCAGGGGTGGCAAAGTTATAGGGGGGTCCCAAAACGTTTTTTTTCCCACAGACTGAATGGGAAAATTTATTTGCTCACGTCTACAGCCCAAACCGCTGGACGGATTTTCACCAAGCAGCGGCTTGGTCCCGAAAGCATGCTTTTGCAAATTTGATGAAAATCCGTCCAGTAGTGTTTTTAAAAATGACCAAAAAGTAGGTAAAAAAATTAGTGATATCTGTGTTCGGTCCACGGACGGACTTCCCTGTTCACTCCGCGGACAGGACGGTGATTGGGCCAGCAGCTTGCGTGAAGGCCGCGGACATCTGACGTGCTCCCTCATTGGAGGCGGTGAAAGCGTGCAGTGCGTCTGGCTTCAGAGACGCCCGCCATCTTTCTTTGCTGCATGAGAGACTTTGTCAGCTCATGCCCCGTGTGTCTCTATCCCTCCCGCCCACCACCCGCTCATGCCCCATATGTGTCTCCCCCTCCACCCCACCCCCGCTCATGCCCCGTGGGTCTCTATCCCTCCCGCCCACCCCCTGCTCATGCCCCATGTGTCTCTCTCCCTCCCCCCCACCCCCGCTCATGCACCGTGTGTCTCTCTGAATCCCCCCACCCCCGCTCATGCCCCGTGTGTCTCTCTCCCCCCCACCCCCGCTCATGCCCCATGTGTCTCTCTATCTCTCCCCCACCCCCGCTCATGCCCTGTGTGTCTCTCTCCCCCACCCACCCCTGCTCGTGCCCCGTGTGTCTCTCTATCTCTCCCCCACCCCCGCTCATGCCCCGTGTGTCTCTCTCCCTCCCCCCACCCCCGCTCATGCCCCGTGTCGGTGGCCAGCGGAGGGCCGAGGAGCGGGATCTGCTGCACAAACTCATGTCCGTGCGGCATGTCCGTGTTTTTGTTTGTCCCCCCCAACCCCCGCTCATGCCCCGTGTGTCTCTAACCCTCCTGCCCACCCCCCACTCATGCCCCGTGTGTCTCTATCCCTCCCGCCTGTTAGGGAGAATTCTCTGTTTAGGCTGAATTTCCTAACCTAGTGAGTCCCCCAGCAGCTTTGCTGGATTTCTGGAGTTTGTTTTTTTCCATCCTGCCAAGAGTGAGACTCTTTCTCACACTCTTGGACATGAATGTGTGTAATTCCTTTGAATGTCATTGTGCTCTATGGGCTATGGGGTCTTTTACTCCATAGGGTCTCATATGTTTTACTATGTGTGTTACACCGCACCCTCCATGCCGTAACACTGGGGCGTCCTAGAGGATCCCCACCATAGACTCCATACCCGGGGACTGACTACTGTCTCCCCGGGCATGTAAAGTCACAATTGGCTTTACTAGACCTAAATTTACTAACAGAACTAGTACAAACCATCCTATTGTGGACGTACTAGTAGAGGTAATTCGATTACTCCTGGGTCTGTTATTCGAGGGGGCACTGTCCCGTCCCCCCTCGTTGAGTTTTGGCTGGTGGCAGTGGAAACTACTTGTTATATTCGACCCCGAATATAACTCTATGGGATTCTTCCCATTGTTGGAGGTTAATACTTTTTCTCGTTAATCTCTAACATACCACCGGTTTATTTATCTTAAATAAATCTATCGGTTGGTGTTTTCTGCCAGAACTCGTTTTTTAAAATGGCGTCTGTGTTCGTCTCTGTGACTCCTAAACCAAAGGTTGAGCCCTTTGTTCCACTTTTGGCGGTCTTCTGTACAGAGGCCCTCCAAAGTGGTGCCATTCTGTCTGGGTACCACAGGGGGTGTGGGAGTGGGTTTAGGCACCCTGGACTGAGTTGCCTTGCCAACTCAAGTCGCACTCTGGTGTGATTGACCCAAGTGGTGAGCCACCCCGCTCACCACTTAGCGAGTTTTGATTGACAGCTAGGCTGAATGAATGGGGGTTTTCTGCATAAAAGCAGGGCTTTTGGGACTGGATCTTCAGAAATCGCCACAGGACCTAAGAATCCGACGAGGGTAAAGCTGAGCCCACCTGCAACGACGACACCTCCGGTGGAGCCCTGCTGAACCGTCTCACCAATTCCCGACAACAGAGGAGATTTCCCGGCTGGAGAGTCTTCTTCCCCTGACTGGTGGGAACAACCAGTCCCCTTTGCTTTTTCTTCGCTTCCAGGGCGTAGTGGTCGAATTGCCCGTGCTGAGCACCCCGGCAACTGGATAGCCACTAACCCGTACCGCGACCAAAAGGTGGTGCCTTGTGACGGAGCACTCCGCGGCTGGTCTCTTCCCTGGTGGTGCAACGATCTTCAACTTTCCTTCGACGACGAGATCATCTCTTCTCTTGGCAAAGCCCCGACTTGCATCCACCACCAGGAACAACTGCCCCCGCCGGAGCTGTCTCTCCACATACAAGGTACTGTGTCCGCCTGGCTTCCCTTGTGTCAGTTAGCGTGAGGTGTCTTAATCATCACCTCTCCATTGGGTCGCCTCCAAGCTTTCTTAACTTTCTGTTCTGAACTGGTCCAATCTTTCTATAACAATTTGCGACAAAGACTCAAAGTGCATTTCCACTGTGATACTTTTTGGGACATATCGCCTTGCCTCTCTCCGAGTGGACCTGGCCTCTGAACTTTGCGATCTACAGTAGACCCTGCCTTACTTGCCTTGCATTTAATTGTAAAAGTGTTGGTACCGAGTTTATTTCATACCCTGCCTTTTCTCTCCCGTCCTAACGAATACTAGAGTGCCATCTAGGTTAAAGCATTCACCTCTGTCTGCAAATAAGTGATGCTGTTGAACCTAGACTTGTCGAACTATTGTTAGGGGGATTGATTTACTTATAGTAATTGTGATTGAAGTTGTTTGCCGTATTAGTGCCAGTGTGTTTTCCATAGATGTGTTTTTATAAATAAATAACTATATATCTTTACACCAAAGCTCTGTTCCGTGTTTGCTTGTTCTACTGTGTAAATTGCCCTATTTTGTATACTCCACATACTGCCTAACTCTTCTTGAGGGAAGTCTGACTGCTCAGCCACAGCTACCAAGTGAATCTGTGTGGTACAGACTGCTACCAAGTGGGTTTCCTGCCAAACACCTGTAGTCCTAAATCTTTTGCAGTGGTCCCAGAGGGAACTGCACAGGTTTCCGCCTAACACTGGTGTACAGCGGTGGGATTTGTATCGAGTATACAGTTTAGAGTGCTTTTTAACACTTTAGGATAACTAACCACAAAGCTTAGCACTAAGAATCAACTTTCAAAAACATGTCTACTATGGAAGTTTACAGTCAAGAGTCCTTGTCAGGTGAAAATACTGAGAGTTTATGAGCCCTCTCTAGACCAGAGAATCTTTCTGTAAGAGGCAAGAAAGTAGAAGTGATAGCGAGATTGCTGGAAAACCAAAGTCTGGGTACTAGTTCAGAGTAACCAACTTCTCCAGCAAATGTAGATAACAGTAATGGTGTTGATCTAAATCATAGTTCTGATGATAGTGATGAAGAGGCTGAGGAGGAAGGAGAGGCTAACGAACCTGTCTCCCCGGCCCCTCTGTCTGCCTTATCAGCTGTACCTACAGGGCCTATAACAGGTCCCACACTAAGTCCTCAAATCCTTGAACTAGAAAAAATGAAAATAGACTTGGAATTCAGAAGGATTACTGCTCAAACTGAACAGAAACACCAAGAAATGCAACAAATTCTTAGGCTCCGAGAAATGGAGCTCAAGCATGAGTTAGAAATGAAAAAGTTGTCTTTCGAAACTGCTTCTGTCTCTGGCTCCTCTAGAAGGTCCAGTCCCAAAAGACCCCGGATGCCGAAGGAATTAATTGGTATGTATGAACCAAAGTTGGATGTGTTGGATTGGCTGAGTTTGTTTGAGTACAATCATGGGCTCCAGAACATCACAGGTAATGAGCTGCTTACCTGGCTGTTCTCTAGGCTCCCCCCTGTTGCGACTGATGTGGTAATGGAGTTGGGGCAGGAGGATAGGTAAGAGTACGAAAGTGTGAAACTAACTTTGATAGCTAGATTTGGGAAGACCCCTTCCCAGTATCTTAAGAGGTTTAGAACCCTCAAAAAGCATGATGGTACCCCTTGGGCTACCTGGGTGAGTGAAGGGTTGAAAAACTTAGAGGGATGGATTAAGGGTTACAAAGTGAACACTTATGAGGGTATGAAGAATCTTTTTATGTTGGAGTCTATTTATGATGCCTGTTCTCCTGAGCTCAGACAGCACTTGGCTGATTCGAAGGAATTGGATTCCAGCAGGCTAGCTGGGGCTGCTGACTTGTGGGTTGCCAGCAGGGCTACTCATAAGGATTCTGGGGCAACTCAGAAAAAGGATGAGGGAAAACAGCTTAAAAAAGACTCAAAAGAGAATTCGAATAACTCAAATTCCAAAGAGGGCCCCAAACAAAACCAGAAGGGTAAGCCACAAGGAAAACCGCAGCAGAATAGTGTGTCTTCTGGTGCCAAACCAGAAGGAGGCCAGAACAAGCCACCATTCCAGAAAGCATTCGGTAAATGCTTCGTTTGTGGCTCGACTGACCATGTGAAAGGAGATCCCAGATGTAAGGGTAAACCTTCAGGGGTCCAGCTTGCCTCCTTAGCCTTCGCTCCAGAGGAGGAAGTCCAAATAGCAAGTGGAAACTTTCTACTGCTGGCTGATGAACCCATTGGAGTCTCAGCCAGTGTTTCTTTAGTGTCTCTGGGGTTGTGGGAATAACAGAATTTAGATATCTATAATTCTATCCCTGATAATACTAAAGAGTATTATAAGGACAGTGTCCAGGTGAATGGTCAGGAGACTCCTGCCATTAGGGACACTGGGGCCAGCATAACTGTGGTGGATAAATCTTTTTTTCAGGCTGAGGATGTTGCTAAGGCACCCAAACGCCTTATAAACGATGAGTTTGTCTCTATCCCTCCCACCCACCCCCCGCTCCTGCCACGTGTCACGTGTGTCTCTATCTCTCCCACCCACCCACCGCTCATGCCCCGTGTGTGTCTCTCCCTCCCCCGACCACCGCTCATGCCCCGTGTGTCTCTCCCCTCACCCCTACTCATGCCCCGTGTGTCTCTAGCCCTCCCACCCACCCCCCGCTCAAGCCCAGTGTGTCTCTAACCCTCCCACCCACCCCCAGCTCATGCCACGTGTGTCTCTAGTACTCCCACCCGCCCCACGCTCATGCCCCATGTGTCTCTAGCCCTCCCACCCACCCCCCACTCATGCCCCGTGTGTCTCTCCCTCCCACCCACCCCCCGCTCATGCCCCGTGTGTCTCTAGATCTCCCACCCACCCCCCGCTCATGCTCCGTGTGTCTCTAGTCCTCCCACCCACCCCCGCTCATGCCCCGTGTGTGTCTCTCCCTCCCCCATCCCCCGCTCATGCCCCTAGTACAAAACTCGTCCCCCGCTCATGCCCCATGTGTCTCCAGCCCTCCCACCCACCACTCATACACCCTTGTGTCTCCACCCTCCCACCCACCCCCCGCTCATGCCCCGTGTGTCTCTCCCCTCCCCGCAGCCCCCGCTCATGCCCCGTGTGTCTCTCCCCTCCCCCCACCCCCCGCTCATGCCCCGTGTGTCTCCCCCTTCCCACCCACCCCCACTCATGCCCCGTGTGTTTCTCCCCTCCCACCCACCCCTGCTAATGCCCCGTGTGTTTCTCCCCGACCCACCCACCCCCCGCTAGCGCCCCGTGTGTCTCTCTGTTCCCACCCACCCCTTGCTCATGCCCCGTGTGTCTCTCCCCTCCCACCCACCCCCTGCTCATGCCCCGTGTGTCTCTTCCCTCCCACCCACCCCCGGCTCATGCCCCGTGTGTCTCTCCCCTCCCACCCACCCCCCGCTCATGCCCCATGTGTCTCTCCCCTCCCACCCATCCCCCACTCATGCCCCGTTTGTCTCTCTCCTCCCACCCACCCCCCGCTCAAGCCCCGTTTGTCTCTATCCCTCCCACCCAACCCTCTGCTCATGCCCATGTGTCTCTATTCCGGCCAACCACCCCCGTCTCAGGCCCCGTGTGTCTCTATCCCTCCCACCCACCCCCCGCTCATGGCCCGTTTGTCTCTATCCATCCCACCCACCCCCCGCTCATGCCCCGTGTGTCTCTATCCCTCCCGCCCACCCCCCCACTCATGCCCCGTGTGTCTATCCCCTCCCGGCCACCCCCCGCTCATGCCCTGTGTGCGTCTATCCCCTCCTGCCCACCCCCTGCTCATGCCCTGTTGTGCTCTCTTTATACACCCTGCCTTCCCTTTCCATGGTGGCCATCTTGGTAAAAGATTTTCCTTCCTGCACCGGGATGCCGCAGGCTTCCCGGTTTGGGAAGAAAAATCTTTTTTTACCACCTGGGGTTCCCACTTTGAGGACCTAAGATGTTAGTGGTCTTCATCTATTGAAAAGGATGTTATGGTGAGGTTGCACTAATAAAAACCTATGAAATGCAGTAAAAAAAAATTGTGTTACAGGGACGTTATGGTTAAGTTGCACTAATAAAAACCCATGAAATTCAATGCTATGGTAAGCTAAGCAACCATAACTCGCGCCACCACCGTGCACTGCTAAGACTAACACCCAGGACATGAAAGATGACATCACAAATGTCATTGATGACATCACTGATGACATCACATGTGTATGTACTTTTCATGAAATATGTGTACAAGGGATTCTTATTATAATGTTGCGAAACAAGTGTCAAGGATCATTGCAATAAATATCATACCCTAATTAGTGCATTGAACGATGCATTGATATAAATAGCATTCTATTATGGGGTTCTATCTGGTATACTAAGCTACTCATACAGAAACATAACATTGTGTGCAGCGTACAAGATGAAGGTATAATATTCGTAATGTTAATATGTTGAATATTGAAATGATAATTGTTTTCTTAATAGATGTTTATATACTGTGAAATATGTAATACGTAGCTAATAAAAACACATGTATTACATAATTGCATTACTATAGACAAAACACAAAGAGACAACAACACATACAAATATGAGTATATACAGGGAAAGTGAAGTTAGCAAAAAAGCACAAGTAGTAGCAGAAACAATTCATAACTTAACTGATTATTTTCATGCAAATAAATGATTGCTCTGTTTCAAAGCTGCTATTTACCCTATGTATATGTATCACTTGATGTGATTGGACCCACAGGGAAAGTACAGCCATAAAAAAAAAAAAAAAAACAGAACTATCAGGAAGTGCTCATAAGTCTATTGATTATCTTTATGCACAAAAAGGATTGCTGTCTTTCAAGCTTGTGTCTTCCCGTATCTATATGTTTCATATGATGTGACTGGACTCTAAGGGAATTACTGTAAGAACCTACTTGAAGGATACGTCTACAAATAAAATAACATTTTTAGTTTCTGACTGTTACTGAAGAAAACCATGTGGCCTAGACATGTCAGCAAAAGAAAAAAGAGCGAGCCAGACATGTGATGTCATCAGTGATGTCATCAATGACATTTGTGATGTCATCTTTGATGTCCTGGGTGTTAGTCTTAGCAGTACACGGTGGTGGTGCGAGTTATGGTTGCTTAGCTTACCATAACCGGCGAATTTCAAGGGTTTTTCGGTTTTACTTGGAACCATAACGTCCCTTTGACAAAGTTTTTTCACTGAATTTGATAGGTTTTTAGTAGCGCAACTTAACCATAACTTCCCTTTAACAAAGTTTTTTCATTGAATATATATATATATATATATATACATATATATATATATATATATATATATATATATATATATATATATATATATATATATATATATATATATATGTATAGAGGGCACCGTCCCATGCAGGTCAAGACAGTCAATGTTTCCTGCTAAGTTAGTAGGTTGTCCCCAATCAAAGGTACATTTTATAGTAAGCTGACAAGTTAGAGATGCATCAGTATTAACTGAAACAGATGCAATACTTGTCTCCAATCGGATGACAAACCGGCATTGATTGTTTAAAAGGGGTTGGAAAACTCATATATTGCTCCATATCTAAAATGGGAGTATTCTCGACCATCAAACAAAAAGGAAATACAGTCCTAATCAGTACTTAGTCAAAATAAAATGGCCTATGCTAACTCACCTAATCCCTGCCCTTTTTTTAATACAATAAATGTTTTAAGGGAATGTGTAAAGCAAAAAGGAAAAATCAGTATTCAAAACAATTGTCAGTATGGCTGTGTAAACTCCCTTCCCCATGTATTGTAGCATGGGGTAAACTGGGCTACTTGGACCTTGCGACGCACTCTGGCTTCGGACACAAGGATGCAGTTAGTTTCCTGGACATGGGCTCAGTTCGCATTCCATGAAAAGTCACTAGTTTATCCGCAGGAACGCTCAGCTTTCTCTCATTGCAGCCCAGGTCACCTTTTAGCTTATAATACAGTTCAACAAAAGTTTGTTTCCTTCTCATTACCACAATTCAGTAAAGGTTTCCCTCTGCTGGGCTCAAACCTTTCAATCACAATTTGAGGGGTTTCCCTTCACCAAGCTTCAATCACACCTTCATAGGCTTCCCTCCTTTGGGCTCAAGCCTCCTTTCACTTTCCTTCCGCTGTCTAAGACTTTCGGAACTCAAAGGCTTTGGTCTTACCTCGGCATGGCCACTTTGACCTTTCCTCAAACATCACTTTTTCTATCCTACACCAAGGCCTCTTGGTAAATGTAGTTCTGAGAGCAGTACCTATTTCAAAGTTCAAAGATATCTCTCACATCCAGGTTTCCCTCTGCTGGGACCATACCTAACAGTTCAAAGACATCTATCACATTAAGGTTTCCCTATGCCGGGAACAAACCTAACAACAGTTCGGTTCTTACATCTCCGTTTCTTTCTCCACCCGCAGCTTCTACAGCATCAGACATTTTACATAGACTTTCGATTGGGCAATTCTTTTTTCACTGAACCACTCTGTTACTTTGTATCTTTAGTTTACAGTTTTTTACAATGCTGTGCTTTCTCTGGCGTCTTATCGGCAAATGTGCAACCTTCATTCATCGGATACTGTTGCTGTCAAGTTTCATTTAACACAGATCAGACTTTCATTGCTTTCATCAACTCACTGGCTGATACCGAAACTACCGTTACACCTCCCCAACTCTGCCATTCACTGGGGAGGGTGGCTGGAATCCTTGAAACACAAAAGAGGGTTGTCTCTTCTCTCTAGCTGGGCTTCCTTGTGCAACCTTCAAGGCCCTTCGGAGGTAACGATCTCTGGCCGGGGTGTCCAAGGTTTCTTTGTACCTTGTTTCTGCCCCTCAGCCTGTCGCACTGCTATGCCTGGTGTGCCCTCGCCATGGAAGAACTGCTTCTCGTGCACTGCTCAGAGTGTCTCTCAGTGTTCCATCTTTTGACCACTTGGGGTGAGCTAATATGCATCAGGTGTATGTAATTAAGATCACGTGCCAGATCCTGCCTGATCATATTAGTGGGCCATGTCCAATGTATTGCATGGGGGTCCCCCTTTCAGCCTCAGACCTCCACTTCCATGGTTCAGTGTTTGTGTAGGAAAGGGGAGGATCTGGGAAGTTGGAATATCCTATGCAATACGATGGAACAGGGGTATTTGGAAAGGGTTGATACCATGTCTCGCCATCAGGTGTTCCTCCTCACTCCCAGAGGACCCAGTACCCAGGTGATCCTCCCGCACTTGTCAACCCCCAGAGTCTGGATCCAAAAGTGATGACCATGCCCTGTCCACTTGATTAAGGGATCTCCGGGGTCTACACAGCAAAATATCCTCTGTTCTTTCACATACCCTTCCCCTATGCAGTGTGGACAGATTAGTTTTGCAGGGCAACCAGGAAAGGAAGTCAACGTTCCCTGGTCTTTACCCTTTCAATATTCCACCACAAAACAGTATTGTTGCAAGTCCAGGAACCAGCGCATGACTCGAGGGTTAGATTCTTATCCAAACTAAGGGTGAATCATCAGTAATAAGGGTACATTTCCTTCCCAATAGGTAGAACCTTAGATGGAGTTTTTCCCATTTGATGGCAAGGGCTTCTAATTCTAACACAGAGTAGTTTTTCACTCTGGGAAATAGTTTGCGACTGGTAAATAATATAGGATGTTCTAAGTCATCATGTATTTGAGACAGTACGGCTCCTAATCCAGTCAGGGATACATCAATCTGTAAAATAAACTCCTGTGTACCATGTGTCAGCATCGGGCATTCCTCCCCCACTCGCTGAGGACCCTGCACCCAGGTGATCCTCCCGCACTTGTACACCAACACGGTCTGGAACCATATGCAATGGCTGTGCCCTGGCCACCTGAGTAAGGTATCCCCGGGGTGGAGGCAGTGATACACCCTTATGTTTTTCACACAGTACACTTTAAAGAATATCTATATTATATTAAAAATCATGTTATTAGAAATATTGATTATCACTGTCCTACGTGTACCTGTCCACCTTCCCCCAACAATCAACCCAATCAAATTCACAAATCATAAATCAAACATGGTTTGATGAAACTTTTTTTCCTCCCCAATGATGACTTTACAGAAATTCCAAATTCTCCAACTTACATTCCAATTCCGATACCCCATCCCTTTCATAAAAAAAGTATTTTTTAAACTATAAATAGCTTGTATATTATTCTTTCATAATGTTTGTTTTTAAACCCCCAATTGTAGTCCATAAACTATGGGAATGGTTGGAGTCCGATCTTGCAACCGATGACGACGGCAGATGTCATGGCGTGTCTGGTGTTGCGTGATGCACCTTTAATAAGTCTGGGAACAACACCAGCTATTGCAGACACTCCTGCACATGCACCCTGCGTCTCCCGCTGTCAAGGTCTGCGGATGTCAACACGCCACACAGACGTAATCATGTGACGGTGCCCATCCAGCGTAATTACGTGTCCCCGATTGGTGTCCGTGCTTCGCTGACATTTTGAAACTACATTTTCAGCTGATTGAGGACGTTTCCAGTGAAAACTGTCCCATTACCCACCTCCTAGCATCTTTCTTAATACTTCTAACAACTTTCTGCAAATTTGTTATGCTGTTTTTTGATCTCCGATGTTTGCGAATGTCTAATGACATTGCAGACTTCCCCAACAGCATCAAGTGACCGCGCCTGTGCGGCATGAAAATGTGTCCGCTAAAGATTTGGGATTCACAAACATTTTGAAACTGCATTTTCTGGTGATCTAGGAAGTTTCTAGTTGTAAGTTAACCCTTTCACAGCTTGGAAGACTATTGGCATACCTAATATTTAATCAAAACAATGGCATCAGTCATGTCCATCCCTCATCCTCAGGGGTGACCACCACCACCACCCAGGGCCTGGACAGAGGAATAGGCACGATGAAGCAGAGGAGGATCATGAGGACCTGGAAGATGAGATAGAAGAAATGCCTACCTCCAGCAACCAGAGATAATCATGGGTGTGGCAGTCCTTTAAAATCATATCAGGGGAACCAAAGGCTCAGCTGCCCATGTTGAATATATTGTGTGTGGAATCATACTCAGTCGCAGACAAAATGGGCTGTTTTTTGCATTTGTATAGTTTTAAAGAATGGACACGTTACAGAATACTTGTGTGTGGTAGCACGGATATATTATGGATATATTATGTTGGTGTAAGTGTGATAGGATGCTTGTTTGAAGTGTGTTCGAATTAAGGGTATGTTTAAATTAGTTAGATACCCGTTGGGGTATTCTAACTATATTGTTGTTTACAAGATGTTTTGTAGTAACAATAACTGTGATGGCATATTTGAAGTGTATTACAATGAAAGGTATTATGGATGTTGTTAGACACCCGTTGGCATATTCTAACTGTATTGGAGATTACAAGATGCTTTGTAAAAACAGTAATTGTGATGCCATATTTGAAGTGTACAATAAAGAAAGGTATTATGGATGTGGTTAATGCCCGTTGGGGTATTTTAACTGTCTTGGATTTTTAAATTACTATTGTGTAGTATTATGGATGTAGTTAGTTACCCGTCAGTGGCCCTCATTACGACCCTGGCGGAAAGCGACTGACCGGACCGCCACAGCGTAAATAGCGTTTCCGCCATTGCACGATGGAGCAAAGTGCGGCCCATTCCGACCCATCGGGCACGAGCACCACCCCATGGCGGAAGTGCAAAGTCCGCGATGGCGCAAATGACCCCAAAACGGCCCACACCGCCACCGTACGGCGCCCTAGGTGCAATACCGCCACCCATCATAGCGGACACCGCAGTGAGCGCCAACCGGAAAGTACGGCGACCGTAAATATACGGAAACGGAAGTAAAAACATGGGCCCGAAACGGGAAACAACACCCCGTACACCTATAAAACCACAAAATACACACCACCCTGAGACACATCCCAACCCGTCATCCACCCTAGTGAAACCAAGAAAAATGGGAAAAGTAGCGAAGAAAGCGTGCGACCGCAAGCGGCAGGTCCACTTCTCCCGTGAGGAACTCACCGTGCTAACAGAGACCCTCCAGGAGAATGCCGCCGCCGTCTTCTCCACGCAAATGACCAGGACGGCACTTGCGAACAAGAAGGCCATATGGGCCCTGGTGGCACAGCGGGTAAGTGCGGTGGGGACCGCACCCCGCAACCCACAGCAATGCAGGAAGCGGTGGGACGACCTGCGGATACGCGTCCGTAGCATACTTTCTGCCAACCGCAACATTGCCACAGCCACCGGGGGAGGGTCGGAATCACCCATCAAGCTGACCCCCTGGGAAGAAATCTGTGCCTCCACCATTGGAATGGAGAGCATAGAGGGAGTCGGAGGGATGGAGAAAGGAGTGCAGACATCAGGAGAATCAGGTAGGTGGCCCAAATAAAACAATGCCAAAACCACAATGTACAATCATGTGAAGTACCACGTGCCCACATAGTGCAACAGAAACACATGGCCAGGAGAACGTCCACACACATTGGCCTGATAGCGCACTTTAAAACCACAATAAATACATAAATAATTAAAAACCCAAAAAACACCCACTACACGTGCAGCAGGCACACCCTAACTGCAGGCTGCCAAACAACTGCACCCTCACTCCACACACAAATGAAAGCACCTCCAAGGCCCCGACCCAAATCACCCTCAGGTACCACCCCAATGCATGTGATACATTGCCATTCCAATTCCCACAGACCCATTAATAACGCTCGCCCTCCTTTACTCCACCACAGGGTCCGATCCAAACGATGAGCTCCAGGACACCCCTACCAGCACACCTGCAAAGAGGGCCAAGACCGACGGCCAAAGACCCTCCACCTCAGCTGCACGCATCAAGACACGGCAGCAGCACATATCAAGTGGCAGCACACAGGAGGGAACATCAACAGGCACCCCAGCAGCCAGCATGCCCACAACAGCACCACCACAGGTCCCCCCAATGGATGCCACAGAAGGTACTGCCTCTGGTGGCAGCAGCACCATAGGTGACACCCCATTAATGGCAGCATGCTCCGACACAGAAGACGGGGATGTCGAAGTCAGATCCATCCATGACCTGTCCCAATCCCCCTGTCTGTTCCATCCCGTACACCATGAGGATACCACGCAGGGGCACCCACAAGACGACGACTGGCCATCCCCCACAAGCCCTGTGGCAGGGCAACATGAGGCGAACAGCCCCTCTGTGACACCACCGCAAATGGCCATGGCCCAGCAGAGGCAACAGTCCCTCGACCAGTTAATCGTGCAACAGCAGCAACTGGCCACGCTCCTCAAGGACCATGCCGATGGATGTGGGGGCACTAAGGCAGACATAGAAACATCAACTGAGACACTTAGGGCACAAATCGAGAGTAGCACCGAGAGCCTGAGAGTCCAAATGGAGAGTAGCACCGAGAGCCTGAGAGTCCAAATGGAGAGAAGCACCGAGAGCCTCAGGGGGGAACTGCATGCGACGTCCAAAGACGTATGTGCCGAACTTGCCGCAGTGCGCCGTGTGCTCACTGAGCTCTCACAAACCCTTAGGGACATGCATGGACGTGAGCAGGCAGAGACATCATCCGTTGCAAGTTCCGTCCAGGGCAGCCCCCAACGTAGATCTGGGAGGAACCTGCGCTCCACAGGCAGGGGTGCCCCTGATACCCGCAGAGGGGGCTTGCAATAGCGACTGCCCACTGGCAATGAGCATCTCTGGACACTGGGTTTCGGGGGGGAGGTAGGAGGGTGGAGGGGGTGTGTTGGGCTCACTTGGGTGGCGGGTCGATAGGGTGTTCAACATGATATCACATATGCCATAAACAATGCACGATCAAACAATGAGATGTGTGGACAATGATCTTTGTGTACTAGGCCATCATAGGCGTACAGTCCTTTTTGTGCATGTACCAGACACACACAGTGCCACGAGTCCTGTGTCCATGTATCAGCCACCAGGCGTGAGTGCTAGAAGCATGCATCTATGAGATGCTGATGAATTTCACAGCCCTCCTGTGCCTCGCAGACTCCTTGAGGTGCTGCCACATCCCCACCCTCATCATGACCATCTTCAGGTGCTTGCAGTTCTGCGTCAGGGGGCATGGTTGTAGTCCTCCTCATGCTGGTCCCGTGGGTTCCGGACTGGTGTGAGGAGCCATCTCTTCAGTGGATATCCGGCATCACCTGTATGTGGACGATAAACGAATTATGTGGAATGCCATTGCTAGGTACGCACCCCCCCCCCTTCCTGCCAGGTCATTGCCGCATCACATACCCCACATCATCATGCATGAAATGAGACTCACCGAGTAGCCAGGATCTGTTCCCTGCGTGTCGCTCCATGTAGCGTGGTATTGTAGAGTTCCTCAAGACCATAGAATCATGGGTTGATCCAGGGAATCGGGCACAACAATGTGTAATGATCCTGTTGGAGTCACACACCATTTGTACATTCAGAGAATGAAATTGTTTCCGGTTGCGGTACTGGGCCTCCATGGCATGTGGGACGACCAATTCCACATGGGTGCAGTCGATGGCACCAATGCAACCCGGTATGCCGGCAAGTGCATGGAATCCCACTTTTGTGTTGGTAATTTCCTGCTCCGAGCGTGGTAGAGAGATGTAGTCGTCTGCGTGCTGCAGGAGGGCATCGAGCACTTGCAATAGTGTCCGTGAGAACAGTGGCTGAGAAATGCCATGCAACTGTCCGACTGTGTGCTGGTAGGTGCCTGTGGCCAGGAAGTGGAGTACAGACACCACCTTCAGTAGGGGTGGGATGGCGGTTGGGCTATCTATCATGCTGACAAGGTCAGCCTGTGTCATGTCCACAATGGCGGCTATGGTGTCCCGGTCCAAACGGTAGAGGGTGTGGATCTGCTCAGCAGTGAGGTTGAACGGATGTGCTCGGAGGCGTGGGATTGCGGGCTGCCTGCGTGGTGGTAGTGGCTGTGCTGGCAGCCCTTGCTGGCCCTGCCTTGCCCTCCTCCTCCTCCTGCGTCTCCTCCGTGCGGCCGGTTGTAGTTGGTGTTCGTCTTCTTCTTGGAGTTGGAGTACTTGCAGTGCTATCAGGTCCCCCAGGGCCAACATCGCGAGTCCTGCCGGTAGCATTTCAGAGTGGTTGTGGGAGGAGACTGGGCGTGCAATTTATGTGTTTTCAGGCTGTATGGCCTCCACCTGTGGTGATTCATTCCACCTGTGCAAGCTGCTCTCCCCTTTGGCCGAGCACGTCCCGCACACAACGCTGCAATTCGAGGAATGGCATCTTGCTATTACAATCATGTATTAGTACCCGATGGCCGTGTAACATTGGTTGATATGTTCATTCGGCTATGGTCCCATTGTTTCACATGCATTCTTTGCAGTCGCGAACAGACTTGTGAAGGGTCAGTGGAACGTAGTACTCGAGTAACGGTGGGCCCTCATGCATCACTGTACCGAGTTGCACCGACGGGCGGGGCGTCCCATTTGTGGGTGAAGGCAGTTGCCATTTTCACACACAGCCGCACTAGATGGTTTAATTTGTGATTTCAAGCGGCCACAGATGCCTTTTCGACGTGATGTTGCAAATGAGGAATTCGAAGGGCGGCGCTTTCGGTCTTCAGCTAGCGGCGAGGAGATGCCCACAGGTCTGACTGCAAATATAACGTTCTATTGTTCAGTGTCCTTGGGACAGGGGCCATGGCGAGGATGCAATGATTGATATGAATAGTTTGGGATGCGCAATAGCGATGTGGACGATGAGGCCGGACGTTCCCAAATACATGTTACTTCACAACACTGGAATTACGGGCTGGGGCACAGTGGATTTTGCAGGCTGCATAACGCACAGACTAAATGGAATTCTCACATGTTATGTGAGTATGGTAACAGGCGTTCTCATTACGGGATGAGGGAATGATGAATGGATGCATGGGCAGATGATTTGATACGGTGTTTGCCATGTACAGGGCTTCTTAGAATCTGTCCGCCTCCCCTGCGCTATGTGATGCAGGGCTGCCATAGTGGGACCATCGTCTATCTGGCCTTGTTGAGCCCTCCCTGTCTCGACGCGCCTTCAGACACTTGTGTCCATGCACGTTACCAATCCCATCTGATGGATTCTGTTTTCACAGACGCATGCACAGGTACACTCGTTTGTGATGGTGTTTTCACCTCGATATGGATAGTTATGAGTCGCAAGTGGTTTTGGGGTGGTGATGATCCTTTGGAGTGGGCTTGCATGCATATGGCTGTGGATTTAGTGTGATCATTGAGGTGAGTTGTTCGGATGTAGTTCTGATGGCCATTCTATTCTTTTTCTTTTCTTTTGGTTGACAGGTATCTCCTCCCCTTTTGCCACTGCCATCTGTATGCCACTCCTGCAGATGGCTTTTACTCCCGACACCTGCTGCTTCGTGTTAATCAGTGGAGCAGCATTACGATCTTATGGGACGATCGCCAATGGGCCACATGCCCTTACGCAGTACTAGTGGCTCGGAGCAACATTTCGGCCTTTCAGCTGGACTAGTGCCTCCCTATTGGGACGGCCCTGCGGTTCTAGGCGCTTCCATGTTGCCTTTTCGTACAGAATGTAGCCCCTGTGTACCATGAGGGAACAGGGCGTCACACAGGAAGTAGCTGGTCATTTCTTGCGGATGCAGCCCACAATGGTGAAATGTGTTTTGGAGTTCATGGCCTAATGGCTGTATGGGCTTGGTGAATCTGTTGTGCATTAAATTTCTATTCTGATATGGGCCGTGTAGCGTTCTTCTCTGCAAGTGATGTGGCATATTCCTATTTGGGGAGCGATGTATTGTGAGGAGATCTGCATTGGGTTCCAGCTTCGGAGTATAGTTGCGTGGTACTGTGCTGGGCGCGTTTGCCTACGAAGCCCAGTGAGGTCAGGGGTGAGGGCTGCCAATATGACTGTTTGGATGATGTCATGCTCAGGGGCGGGGGATTAGGTTTTGTGTAACAGATGCCGGTCAGCCAGGTGGATTGGTGGAATGATGTGATTATCGGAATTATGCTGCCTGTGTTTGCGTGCGTTTCTTGGTGGGAGACTGAGGTCATGTCCATTGGTATAGCTTCTGTATTCGTGCCATCTGTGCCCTGCAGCTCCCATTGGCCCCTCTTGTGATTCTTTTGTTCGTTGGCATGCATGGGTGACTTGTACATTTCACTGGTTGCATTGTGACTTCGTTGCACCTACGGGGAGTTGTACTATGTGGCCAGGGAGCGGTGTACAGGCACTCAGTGGGGCCGTTTACGGTTGATTCGCGATGCCGTACTTCTCACCATGGCGGAATGGTACTTTCCGCCGTGCTTGATGGCGTTAGGTACATGTCCGCTAGGGTCGGAATTCGCGTACCCTTGCGCCATGGTGCTAATTACGGTTTGGCATGGCGCGCGCGCGCGTACTTGGTGCAGTTAGCGTTGGCGTTCACTACAGTGTCGCTAATGGCATCGTACTTTACGGTGACGGGTCATAGTCGCACCGAGCGCTATTCGATGGCGGTATTGCATTTCCGCCATCGTTTTTCGCTTTCCGCCAGGGTCGTAATGAGGGCCAGTGTATTCTATCTGTCTTGGAATTAAAATTGACAATTGTAGTACTATGGATGTACTTAGATACCTGTTGGTGTATTCTAACTTTGTATTATACTATACTTTAGTGAGTACATTTGAGTGAAGAAAAATTAAGTATGCATTTGTTAAATGTGCTGGTAACCTATGTTTTGGAGTAACGAAAGTGTTGTTACATTTAAACCAACCACTTATATTTTTGACATATGCAGTATATTTGCCTGAAGTGGTTGTGGCACCAGTGTGGTATATTATGCCTACTGTTGTGAACGTTTTCATGCCAGGATGTACTTGTCTGTGTGTAAAGCTAGTGCGCTTTTAGTTTGTTTGGTACCATCTGCATTACAAGCATTAGTATCACATATTGGCTATGTGAGTTTATTTGTATAGTGGAACGATTGTGTGAATTGCAAAAAGTGCATAATATGCCATGATTTGCATTATGCAGAAGCTGGTGAAATGGAATACATTCACAATTTGGTATGTATACATAAACAAATCAGCCATTAGGGCTGTGCTCTTGTGAAACATGGTTGCAGAGAGTGCATGTATGTTTCCATTTGTGGATGGATGTTTTTGGTTTCTAGTACTTGAAAAAAACCTTGGCATTCGTGTGGATCTTCCTGTGTGTTTATGGTGAATTTTACCATTCCTGTACAGAAGTCTAATTCTTTCATTATACCTGAGACACTCTAAGTGCTGTTAGGATTATTTGTGGCATTTCTTTGAAGGATGCACATTTGCAAACACAACTGGTCTGAGCCGTCTAAGTAAATGTTGTAAAGAATTGCTGGCAATTGAAAGAAAAGATTGATTGCTACACTTGCATAGCAATTTACTCAACTTGTGTTGTGGAATGGACATGAGAGTTGTGTCTCTGTATGCTTTGATGGACCTGCAGTTGTTTTTTGAGAAGAGACATGCGTCTCTTTGTCTTCTGATGGGCATGCAGTTGTTTTAGGACTAGAGTGTTTTGTGGTTGTATTATTTGATACAGTAGCAGTTGTTCTTTGATTTTTTAGCAATATTGCTTGGAGATCTTCTATAGGTTATGTGTGTATTTGTTTTCTTTTTAAAGTTTTTTTTAGGTACAGGGTACATATCCAGAAGGGGGTTTACAGTGAACATAGCTTGTTGTATTCTAGGATGCAAGGCATGTCAGCATTGACTTTGTTTGCATCAAAGTTAACTAGTAATAGACCATTGAGTGTTTGAGACATGGTATTGTTACGTAACTTATACCTTCTTTGAAGACTGTGCTGCTAATGTCAATCAATGTGCAATCTAGGGTTAGACCTTGCGATTTGTGAACATGACAGCATAGAGATAATTGTTCTCTGAGTAAGTATGTGTCTTTGAAAAGAAGGAAATGTGCAATTGTGCAGCCTATTTTTGTAGCTTCTTCAAGTTTGTATAAGTGGATGTTGACAAACTGAATGTTGTCGTCATGTGGATATGTTTGGTAGCCATCAACTTGACCAATTGCTCCCTTGACTGAACCCTGATCTAAATAAAAGTTACGTTTTAGCATTACACTGCAGTTTAGACACAGTGTTAATACTTTTTCTAATCCAATTGACATTTTTTATACTGTTTTCATTTGATTTGACTGCAGCTTCAAATGAGTCATGGTAACCTAATAATTCTTCTTCTTCTCTCCATGGATTAAAAGGTTGCAGTAGGGCCATGTAATAAGGTTCCCAATGTTGCAGAGATTTAAATGATAACTTTATATGATTAATTAGATTGGGCTTGGTTTTATTTTGCTTCCTTCACATAGTTGAGACTAAATATTTTCCAGTTGTCTCATCTGGCGTGACATTGTTTTTGCACTAGTAGTTTTGGGCTATGTCATACAGGCACATGTTGCACAAAGCAAGACTTCTGTTTATGTGGTATGTGTCAATTGAATTTTCTTTTAAAAAAGCCTGGCTGCTGGGATCATTTGTGGCTATTGTTTCTATCTCTTGGTATGATTTTAGTACTCTTTTTCAAGATGAAGCTGGACTATCCACAGCCAATGCACCCAAGAGCCTTCCAGAATCCATACACTATGCTTCCTCAAAGATATAACAATAGCCATCTTCAGTGCACTGACCAAACAAAACTCCTGCTACACTCTCTTCCTGTACACCACACCCAGGAAACCTGATTGGGTGGTCCCCCGATGTCTGCAGACATTCACGACTGTCTGCAGTCCCCTTTCCATGCCAGGTATCCAGACCCAGATGGCACGTGCGGTATCTGCAGACTACCGCCTTGTTCATGGACGGTATGGCCAATAAAAGGGGGTGCAGGGGTTTACACTCATGTTAAAACATGTATTCTATAATGGTGGCTCTTAAAAGAGCCTTTTGTTGTCTTTGTGTTTTTTTAAAAATCTTCACATTTTCATATCCTACATCTACTAACACATGATTTACTGTGCACTCCACCTTTTCCCATTTAAGTTGTTCATATAAACTTTTTTAAAGCATTTGTAACATTGAAACAAAAATGCTAATTTAAATGCACCTCATTGCTCCAAAAGGTATTTACATCATCCAACATAATATTTTAATTTTCTATTAAGATGCCATCACTGAAGCAAACATACACCTTTTTTTAACAAGCTTCCTCTCTTTTTCCATGTCTGGATTGAATGCATTTGAACATCTCCATTTTTGCCTTGCATTAATTGCAGACATTTTAACCTGCACAGTGGAAACAGTTCCATTAGGCTTCTTAAGAAATCCTGAATGGAAAACTGCAACAATACAGCAGTCACTTGGTCCAAACTGGTCCCAACACGATCAACAATCATAATGTATGGATGTTTAAAGGGAACCATATTCTCATACAATGATGACCAAGTTGCCCAGTTTACCCCAGAAACTGCCTGGCAGGAAACATCCACTTCTTGAAATCCAATACTACCACAGACACAAAAGCATTCACTGCAAACCTTCAATGCTTGCATCCAACAATCTCCCACCATCCACACACTCTGCTTCTTAATAGCAACAGACACATCCATCTTTACTGCACAGAACAAACACAACTCACGCTACTTTCTCTTCCTCTAAACCTGAACTCTGAGAGTACACATCTCTTGTTAATTACAGACACCTGCATCAAACACTACTGTGAAACTTTCCAAGATTTCTACTTGCAGATTCAACAACATCTGCATCTAAGAAGACATACTACAGGTATGATTATATTTGAGAACGTATTTACTCCAACTAGTTTACAAATGTATGTATAGAGGGTTCCAACCAATTGCCCTGTAATAAGCTTCTCAATAAGCATATTCTCTGCTTTAACCAATCTATGAAATGCCATATATTGCAGCATTCAGAATATGCTCACATCAAGTGGCAGTTACTTAGAGTTACTTACAATGGTGTGCAATTAAAAACATTTTTTAAAAGCATTTTTTAAGAAAGTGAAAAAATGCACATCTGCATTTATAGCAGCTATGGGTGTAACTTTTTTCTAAAGGAAAGGAAAAGTAGATTGGATAGATGTGTACAACATTTTTAAATGACACTTGGTGTACAGAAGTTTAAATTTTGTCAGTATATACATACTTGCCAACATGACCCATTCCAAACTATAGGTGCTCATCAAGTCTTTTTTTTCTTCTTTGATTCTGTGACTTCTAATACCCTTATCCTCTGTTACACAACTTGGATTAAAAGTCCCAGATAGCAAAAAAGAAAACAGGACTGTAGTATACATTTCAAAAGTGTGACATTTATATGGAATGAAAAGTGAAAAAGCCTGTGCGTATAAAAATATGTCTATTTAGGAGCATTTTCATTAAAGTTAAAACATGCATGTATGCATTTATAGCAGCATTGTGTGTAACTTCTTTCTAAAAGAAACAAAAAGTAGAAGCAAAAGATTGGTGCAACATTTTTAAGTGCCAGTTAGAGTGTGAAAATGTGATACCTTGGCAGTACATACATACCTGCTAACATGACCCATTCCAATCTTTAGGTTCTTATCCACTGCTAGTATTTTTCTGCATTCTGTGACTTGAGGTCCAAGTTTCCTAATGCAAAATGTGCAACTACAACTCCCACATTGCAATTAAAAAAACAACACTTGATAATCACCTACAAATCACAATGGATCCTGTTGGCAGATATGCATGTACTGCCAACATATTAACCTTACACACACCAAATGCCATTTAAAAATCTTCTACACATCTTTCCCATCTGCTTTTCTTTTCTTTTACAAATAATTTACACACAATGCTGCAATAAATGCACATATGAATTTTTTAACTTTCATGAAAATGTTCCTAAAAACAAAAATGTTTAAATGCTCAGCATATTCCAATTTTCATTCCATATACATATCACACTCTCAAAACCTCATTCTTACATTCCTTGCATTGCCACCATTCTCCACCTGCTCACAAATACTTGTATACTGGCAAAGTATATATATACACACCACTTGCATATAAATTACTCTTCGTTGCCAACCTGTACTATAAAATACCTGACACTGCTGCAATAATCCACCATTGCATTACCATTAGGCCACAGTTTCCCTATTCCCCATTCTTCAAAAACACTGCAACACTTTACAAATACATTGCACGACACACACACAGCACTTCTTTCATTAAAATCAGAAGCACAAACACAACCTGGACGTGCACCTTTTTCTCACACCCATTTTTGCCCTGTTCCTTTTAATCACCCAAAACAGTACTCCGATTGTTCTAACAACATAGTTAATGCTCTTTCTATTCCCATCCAACCACCACAATTATAACACCCACTGTGTTGTTCAAAACATCACAATGTCCCTTCTTATTCAATCACATCACCATTCCCTTAATCACTAGCCCAAACCCATCACACCTCTACATACTCTTACTCTTACACCTTCCCAAATACACCTATCATCCCACTACACAATCACACAGCACATTATTAATCTCTACAATCACACCCACACACCCATGCACAACACAATACATGCAAATATATTGCACAACCTTCAAACCCAAACTTTCTTTTTCCCCCAACAGAAAAAAACAGCATGCCTACTAAAAAGCAACTCCATAGAACACAAAGAAATAATAGATCAGATAAGACTAAAAGCAAGCCACATAGTCATCCACCTCTAAAATAATGTATAGAAAATATTAAAACAAAACCGATAGTAACCTAACTCAACAAAAGTAAACCAGCCACCACTAAAAAAATCACGGCCCTTCTTGCAAAAACTAAAAGGTAAAACAATTTACAAACAGAAGCACACCTACTAAATAACCTAACAGTATATCTGCCAATGTTAATGTAGACGCATTCCAAAAAATGTATTTTACAAAACAATGTCCACAATAGAGTTCTTCACAATCTGATAAAAACTGCTGAAAATTCATGATTTGCCCTTAAAACACTACAGCAAAAAACGAATCCCCAAATCTCTAATTGACAATGCTTTTCTACTAAAGAAAATGTTGTTCATTTTGATTTTTAGCAGAATGAAACCACAAACTAAATTAATCAGTAAATTACAAAAAGTACTAAGATTTTAGATACTTCCATCTAAAATCTAGTAAAAGGTTGTAATACGTGTCGATGACATATGGGGGCGCAATATCACAACTCTGTCCAGAGATAAAATCCTATCATGCACTTACAAATATTGGTTTTGTGTTATATTCGAGGGGTATTGCATATAAAGAGATATTATTGTAGAATGTGACTTTAAAACATCGATCTATTAAATAGAGATTAAACCTCATTGGGTCATATATTAGGCTTGTATTACATTGGAGGGATACTGCATCAATCTATATATGTACAACAATGTAAAAAGATATTATTGTAGAATACAACTTTGATCCATTGATCTATATGATATATAATATAATATGTAATATATAGTAAGACACACTTAAGGTATAACACCGGAAAGAAATGACTAGGACTGGACTACCGAAACTGTAATCACCATATCACATCTACATCCAGACATGGAGGTGAACCGTAGTGAAATGCATAACATGCATGGATACATTTGAAATAAGGTTATCATACATGATGCTAGGAAATATTAATGCATTTAATAGAATTAGGGGATTAAAAAGTTAAAAATAATGATTATTAAAGCAGAAGCTTTTGTTTACAATGGCTGCGAGTGTGACGTCATTGTCTGTGCGTACGCGCGACATCATCGCGCAATACGTGTGTGACGTCATCGCATTCTCGTACGTGTGACGTCACCGCAATGCGGGCCGTAATTTCGATCATTTCTGGCGCTTTTAAAAGGAAGCATAGTCTCGTGTGACTCCCCTTTGGAGCATTTTTCAAGATTGGAACCTGGGATATAGCCCATTAAATGGTGAGTGCAAACCCATCTTTAAACTCAAAGGGACAGTGCTAGCTTATTGTGTCTCCATCCATTAATTGGAAACTTAAAAAAGGAAAAAAGGTCTGTGTTAATTGGATTTAACATAAAGGGCTAAGAGAGATGGGGAATCTTGATTATTAGTAAAAGAAGAACATGCTATATATAACAGATGATGGACACAATTCATAAACGATTTTACTAAGTTGAGATTATTATTTTGTAGGTGTTTCTTGAACTTTGGAGCTTAAAAACCAACACATTTTAGGGTTACGGGAATTTACAATACTCACCCTTTTCTGATCCAATATAATCATCCCTACAGGTGGGTGAACTTTTCAATCATTCATGTTTTCAATTCATGGGACACCAGATACTCTTCATAACAATATATAACAAATTAGGGTTTTTCTATATAGGATTGAAACAAATGCTCAAATGAAATTGCCGGACATTGAGAACCAAAATCAAAAAGATATAGGAAGTATATATGGGGTAAGCATAAATCCCATAAAATGTTTTAACTTTCTGTCTAATAGAGCATCAATCAGATTTTTTGACACACTCATAATTTTTAATTGACAATGCACATTTTGGGTTTGGTGTAATTGGTTCACAAGGTGTGTGGGCTTTAAACTCAAATATAGCGGCAACCAACCACACAAGCGTTTTATATAATGACGGTTATTTGACCACACTTTTGTGCTACATATATCAGAAAGCCCTGTTTGTAGAATATAGAAAAACTGTTTATTCTTATGGATCAAAGAGTTTTGGACTGAGACACTAATTTATGGTTTCAATTTATATTTTCTCTTTGAAACTGGAATTTAATTGCTTGAACATTGCGTGATTTTCCCATCATCCTGACCTGACATGTGACACTGTATGGTATGGTTTTTAAAAAAAACTTTATATACTTGATGAATGTGAAATCTGTACAGCCTTGAGAACGACCAGAGGTCGAAACACGTGTCGGCTGTGTGTTTGCATGAAGAATTAAAACCACTCATTTTTGAGATATATCATGCCAATTGACTCTTTGGATTGATTTGGAAAGAATCTATGGATAAGAATGTTGGACTTGTAAAATAATAATTTCTGTAACTAAAGTAAAAGTGTATGGTTTGAGCGCAAGATATCCGCCCGAACCATGATATACATTTATCATTTAAATCTCTGCAACATAGAGAACTTCATTACATGGCCCTACTGCAACTTTGTAAACCTTGGACACAAGAAGTAGAATTATTAAGTGACCATGACTCATTTGAAGCTTCATTCAATTTCAATCATTCATGTTTTCAATTCATGGGACACCAGATACTCTTCATAACAATATATAACAAATTAGGGTTTTTCTATATAGGATTGAAACAAATGCTCAAATGAAATTGCCGGACATTGAGAACCAAAATCAAAAAGATATAGGAAGTATATATGGGGTAAGCATAAATCCCATAAAATTTTTTAACTTTCTGTCTAATAGAGCATCAATCAGATTTTTTGACACACTCATAATTTTTAATTGACAATGCACATTTTGGGTTTGGTGTAATTGGTTCACAAGGTGTGTGGGCTTTAAACTCAAATATAGCGGCAACCAACCACACAAGCGTTTTATATAATGACGGTTATTTGACCACACTTTTGTGCTACATATATCAGAAAGCCCTGTTTGTAGAATATAGAAAAACTGTTTATTCTTATGGATCAAAGAGTTTTGGACTGAGACACTAATTTATGGTTTCAATTTATATTTTCTCTTTGAAACTGGAATTTAATTGCTTGAACATTGCGTGATTTTCCCATCATCCTGACCTGACATGTGACACTGTATGGTATGGTTTTTAAAAAAAACTTTATATACTTGATGAATGTGAAATCTGTACAGCCTTGAGAACGACCAGAGGTCGAAACACGTGTCGGCTGTGTGTTTGCATGAAGAATTAAAACCACTCATTTTTGAGATATATCATGCCAATTGACTCTTTGGATTGATTTGGAAAGAATCTATGGATAAGAATGTTGGACTTGTAAAATAATAATTTCTGTAACTAAAGTAAAAGTGTATGGTTTGAGCACAAGATATCCGCCCGAACCACGATATACATTTATCATTTAAATCTCTGCAACATAGAGAACTTCATTACATGGCCCTACTGCAACTTTGTAAACCTTGGACACAAGAAGTAGAATTATTAAGTGACCATGACTCATTTGAAGCTTCATTCAATGCAAATGAAAGCAGCATAACTAATGTCAATTTCAAACAATACAATGAAATGTTTGACAATGAAAGCCAACAAGAGGAATTCATTGAAGCTGTAATAGATAAAAAAGACTCCTGAGGGTAGTCAACTTTCCCTTTCAGGAAGCTACTTACCACTTGGAGAACCACTCATTTTAGTTGAAGCCGACATATCCTTGAATGAGGTAGAAAACATCATGTATCAATCTAAACAATCTGGCAAAAACTTGTCAGTGCTAAACTCACAGCCAAATGATGAGCAACTCACCACTTATTTAGAAGTCACATAAGGCATTGAACATGGTTTTAATCAAGAAACTAAAAGGTGTAGCTGAAACAATTGCAAATCTCTACTCTTGTATGTAAGTGATGAAGCTAGTTCTGGTAAAACATTCTTAATTAAATTAATAAGAACATTTTAACAAAACTTAACTAACAGAAATCTTTCATCTGTTGTAACAGCACCCATAGGTTTAGCTGCCTACAACCTAGGAGGTGTAACATTATACCAACTACTGCTCCTCCCGGTGGAACACAAAAATAAATTAGAATACTAATGATCTGCAGAAGCTGCTACTGAAGTACGTATAATTCTGAAACAAACAAAAGTGCTCCTGATAAATGAAGTAAGCATGGTTTCCAACCTTGTCTTGGCTTTAATTAATCTCCGAATGCAAGAGGTCCTAAAAACCAACTATGAAGAACTGTTTGGTGGGTAACACATTATGGTTTTTGGAGACTTCCTACAGTTAACACCAGTAAAAGGTCAACCTATTTTCAAAACATTAGGACATACGCAATGCCAATACGCACTCGGCAGCATTGGAAATGTAAACCTCTGCCAAGTTTTTGCTACAGAGAACTGAAACAAAACATGCTTCAGACTGCAGATCTCAACCATGCTAACATTATAAAAAGCAATAGAACTGGTCTGCTCACTAAAGTTTCACAGTCCATGTTAAATACTAGACTAATCCATGAGCTATATGGGCAAAACTCTTCTGCTCCTGATGTCATGGAAGAATAAACTCAACAAAATATACAATGCATGTTGGTAATGCCAGCTCTTACAAGCTGTAGTCAATTCACGGATACAATGTTGAAAAAAGAAATGCAACCCATGCTATATATCAGCTCTACAGATAAACTTGAAGTGCACGGCATGACACTCCCTATGTGTCAACAATCAACAGGATGACTAAATAGCTTAGAACAATGTCTCTCAAACATAGCTGGATTAGAACAACTGTTAACTCTGTGTCTAGACTGTAGAGTAATTATAAAATGTACTTTCACATAGAACAAGGTTCAGTCAATGGAGCAATTGTTAAAGTTGTTGGCTTCCAAACATATCCACATGACAACAGCATCCACTTTGACAAACTTGCAGAAGTTACAAAAATAGTCCCGCAATAGCACATTCCCTTCCTTTCAAAGACATGTATGTACACAGAGAGCAATTCTCTCTATCTCTTGCATATGCTGTCACTATTCACAAATCACAAGGTCTAACCCTAGATCACGCATTGATAGACATTGGCAGCACAGTCTTTAAAGAAGCTATGAGTTCTGCAGCACTTTCAAGTCTGCATACACTGAATCCTCTATACTCCTAGTTAACTTTGAAGAAAGCAAAGTCATGTTGACAATCCTTGCATCCTAGACTGCAACAGGCAACATGCACTGTACACCCCATCTAGAAATGTACCCTGTACCTTAAAAAAGAATATTTTTGAAAAGAAAACTAATACAACAGAACCTATAACAGATCTCCCAATAACACCACAAAAAAATAAAAGAGCAACTACTGCTCTTTCAAATAATACAACTACAGATCTGTCTAGTTCAAAATCAACTGCATATCCATCAGAAAACAAAGAGACAAATGTGTCTTCTCAGAAAATAACTGTGGGCCCATCAACGGATACAGAGGTACAACTCTCTTGTCCATTTAAATTAAGCAACACAACTGAAGAAAAATGCAATGCAAATTTAGCAATCAATCTTCTCTTCCAATTGCCACCAATTCTTTACAACATTTACTTAAATGGCTCAGATTAGTTGTGTTTGCAAATGCTTATCTTTCATAGAAATGCCACATATAATCCTGGGAGCACTTACAGTGTCTCAGATACAATGCATGTTTTGGACTATTGTACAGGAATGGTAAAATGTACCATTAGCACACAGGAGATCAGATCCACAAGAATGCCTAATGTCCTTACTAAATGTACTGGAAACCAAAAACATCCCAGTTTTTCATTCACATGGAAACAAACATGCACCCTCTGCAACCATGTTTTAGAAGCGCACATCCCTACTGCACGTTGTGTGTATGTATCCATATCAAATTCTGAATCCAGCCCATTATAACAGCTTCTGCAGACTGCAGATCATTGCATAGTATACCCTTTTTGTAATTCAGACCATCGTTCCAACATGCAAACAAACTCACATGGCCAATATGTGATACTAATGCTTCTAGGGTACAATGCAGATGGTACCATATATAACTGTAAGCTACGGCCAAGTATCTCTTTGCAAAACAGTAGGTATATTCTACCAAACCGCTGTTACAACCATTATAGGCCACTATACTGCATATGTCAAAAAAAGTGGTTAGGTTGAATGTAATGGCACCTCAGTTACTCAAAAACATAGGTTACCAGTACATCTAACAAATGCCTACTTAATATTCCTTCAGCCAAAATTTACTCACTAAACTGTAGCACAATAAACAGTTAGCATACGCCAACGGGTATCTAATTACATCCATAATACTACAATAGTACTTTTAAAAGCCAAGATATTTAGAACACAGCAACAGGTATCTAACTACTTCAAAAATCCCCTTCATTGCAATACACTTCAAATACAACATCACAGTTCATGCTACTGCAAAACTTCTGTACAGTCAAATATAGTTAGAATACGCCAACTGGTATCTAACTACTTTAAACATTCCCTTAATTACAACACAATTAAAACAAGCATGCTATCACACTTACACTCACATAATTATAATAGATTATTTTAATTCTTAGTTTTTTTTTTCTCTCAATGACCCGATGATTAGTTCATGTCAATAGAACAAGAGTGTAGCACTACGAGGGTAAAAAAAAGTGAATGTGTATATAAAATTGTATGCAATTAAAGCTTTTGAACTATCCTGTTTAAAAGATTATACAGTTCCAAAGAAAAAGAAGCAGGTATTCCAACTTTATTACTGTATGCAACTAAGTAACCATACCAAGTATCAACAAATGTGTTGATTAGTGCTACATATTCCATAAGCACTATCCTCAATTGTACTACAATCATAAATACCATATACAATTCAATTCTATCATTCCACCATATTACAAATACTGTATTCTCCCCCTACATTACCTATAATTACTATACACAAATTACTGCAGTGTGCGTCGCCAGTGGCCAGATTAGAATTAAACCATATAACAAATACGTACAATGCACCTTCAAATAATAAAACTCACCTTGAACCTCCTGCAATCTAAATGATGTTCACGGACAACAAAAGGGCCTGTGGTCTCGGCGGCATCTAGACACCTTTTTTTGCACCTATAAAAACAGACCCATAAACAGCTCCATGTCAACTTTATTGCGCTCCCCCACCGTTTTCAGGCCATCTTTTTGTCCACCAAATAACCCAAAATGTGTTTTCCAGACTTTTGTCTCATTGCGCTATCCGCAGACACTGGCGGCTGTCCACGGATCCAACATGGTGATGGTTTAAAAAAATATGGTTCACCTCACGCTTTTCAACATCCAATCAGCAGGCAGATACAATGTTTGCGGCAATCACATTGGGAAGTGAGTCTGTGGGCCTAGCCCACATATCACACATTTTAAAAAAATACTTTTTGGCCATTTCTTTAAAAAACTACAGGGCGGATTTACACCAAATATAAAAAAGCCGCTCCAGACACACATTTGGTGAAAATCCGTCCAGCGGTTTGGGCTGTAGGCACGGGCAACGTATTTGTTCAATTGTGTCTACGAGGATTTCCACACATTTTGGGACCCCCCTATAACTTTGCCCATCCTAGATGAAATAAACCAGACTCTACAGAATCATTCTGAAGGTATCACATACGTTTTATGTAAAGTTTGGTGAGGATTCGTTCAGTGGGGGGAAAGTTATAACCCGCCCAAAAAGTGCTCTTTCTATTAGTTGAGCAACAACTTAACCATACCTACAGGGCCGCTACCGCAGGCCCTGTAATATGTTTTATGTATCCTTGATTTGACAGTCCTCTATTTTGGACTGTTGAACTATTTCTGTTCTATTGCTGTGTTGGTTAATCAGACCCTCTAGGTCACAGTGATTTTGCAGTCCTGCAAAATGGCAGTTTTAAAAAAAAAGGCGCGAACATGGCAGTTTATGAAAAAACACCAGCAAAAATTGACGTTTCTGAAAAATAAGTTATTTAAAAACAAAGAAGGCACAAGGGGCCAGGATCTGAAAACTTTTTTTGATGCAAGAAATTAAATGCTGAAGCACATCTCATCATAGCACCAAAACAGAAGAGCAGCCCAATCCACAAAGGAGATCTCAATGGGCGCATTTTAATTTGGCCTTCTTCGCACCTTTTCGCATTTGTGTAAATCAGGAGCAGTTTCTACACATTTTAAAGCGCATCCCAAATTTACAAACAATATGTGAATTCAAATGTGCAGCAATTGTAGGCATCCCTATGTGCCTGCTTTGAATGGGTGCTGACGTGTCCCACTGCATGACAGGGTCTTTCCTGACCATGTCATGCCATTTAGTGTGAGTTCAGAGGTTTGAACCACTGCTGTCTCACTTGCATTTCTGTTCCTCAAATGGTATAGAAATGACATTTGTTTTGGGTCATATTTTACAGTGCAGGCCCTTCATGAGCCAGTCACTGTGAAATGTGCTGGGAGCCTATAGAACATTGTTGGGAGAGCATGTTCGACACTGATGTATTTAAGGTGACTGGCTAACGCACCATTTGCACTACAGATCAGCTCCATGGAAATGTGCAGGTCTCCTTTGAGAAGAAGGTGACCTTCTCATTTCCAAAAAATGGTTATCTACAATTAGCATATCCTCTGCTCTATTTTTAGATGCCCCATTTTCTGAAAATGGTCAAAAAATGAGGGAAAGGAGAACGAGGGGGATTGATGTGGAGTGTGAAGGCCCTCAAACACTCATGCCAGAAAAAATAAAACTCATTGGGGAAAAGGCCAAGAGGGTCTTGCAAGGATAACAAGTTTAATTACGCCCAAAATAGGCATGCCAGCAAAGAACTCTGCTGCCCAAGAACGTTCTGTCAAAGAATGGTACAAGCAGAATGATATAAATCATCATCAGTGACATAAACATATGCAGTAAAAACCTGCGTGGCTGGTTGATGAGACCTTATACATTAAGTAGAAAAAGAGGGTCAGGCGCGCACTCTGGTTCCAAGTCATTTAATCCTGATGCAAGTAATAACAGGGTTGAATCCCAACACAGTTCAAAAAATAATAACAGGGCTGAATCCCAGATGCAAATAGTCCCAACAATGTTCAAAAATTACCAGGGTTAAATCCCAACTGCTACAGTTCCAAAGCACAATAGTTAGTTCTACTCCTCCATGTACTTTCAAGTCTCTAACTCTCATCAGGGAGGCTGTGATAGCTGTGTTCCTTTTCAGGTGTTGCTAATTACTTTTTTCAATTTCATTCAATTTCAGTCTCAAAGGATTCTGGTTATTGTAGTGATGGCACAAGTGTTTCATTCAGGAGACCAGGAACCAACTCCCCTCCAAACACAAATCTTACCCACAATTGGGGGAGGGGAGAAAACCCTGAATATGGCTCTCCAAAGTGGGGGCATAATAGCCCCGGTGCTGCTGCCTCTGGAGACCGTGTCTCCTGTAACATTAAGTAGAAAAAGAAGGTCAGGCGCGCACTCTGGTTCCAAGTCATTTAATCCTGATGCAAGTAATAACAGGGTTGAATCCCAACACAGTTCAAAAAATAATAACAGGGCTGAATCCCAGATGCAAATAGTCCCAACAATGTTCAAAAATTACCAGGGTTAAATCCCAACTGCTACAGTTCCAAAGCACAATAGTTAGTTCTACTCCTCCAAGTACTTTCAAGTCTCAAACTCTCATCAGGGAGGCTGTGATAGCTGTGTTCCTTTACAGGTGTTTCTAATTACTTTTTTCAATTTCATTCAATTTCAGTCTCAAAGGATTCTGGTTATTGTAGTGATGGCACAAGTGTTTCATTCAGGAGACCAGGAACCAACTCCCCTCCAAACACAAATCTTACCCACAATTGGGGGAGGGGGGAAAACCATGAATATGGCTCTCCAAAGTGGGGGCATAATAGCCCCGGTGCTGCTGCCTCTGGAGCCCGGGTCTCCTGTAACATTAAGTAGAAAAAGAAGGTCAGGCGCGCACTCTGGTTCCAAGTCATTTAATCCTGATGCAAGTAATAACAGGGTTGAATCCCAACACAGTTCAAAAAATAATAACAAGGCTGAATCCCAGATGCAAATAGTCCCAACAATGTCCAAAAATTACCAGGGTTAAATCCCAACTGCTACAGTTCCAAAGCACAATAGTTAGTTCTACTCCTCCAAGTACTTTCAAGTCTCAAACTCTCATCAGGGAGGCTGTGATAGCTGTGTTCCTTTTCAGGTGTTGCTAATTACTTTTTTCAATTTCATTCAATTTCAGTCTCAAAGGATTCTGGTTATTGTAGTGATGGCACAAGTGTTTCATTCAGGAGACCAGGAACCAACTCCCCTCCAAACACAAATCTTACCCACAATTGGGGGAGGGGGGAAAACCATGAATATGGCTCTCCAAAGTGGGGGCATAATAGCCCCGGTGCTGCTGCCTCTGGAGCCCAGGTCTCCTGTAACATTAAGTAGAAAAAGAAGGTCAGGCGCGCACTCTGGTTCCAAGTCATTTAATCCTGATGCAAGTAATAACAGGGTTGAATCCCAACACAGTTCAAAAAATAATAACAGGGCTGAATCCCAGATGCAAATAGGCCCAACAATGTTCAAAAATTACCAGGGTTAAATCCCAACTTCTACAGTTCCAAAGCACAATAGTTAGTTCTACTCCTCCAAGTACTTTCAAGTCTCGAACTCTCATCAGGGAGGCTGTGATAGCTGTGTTCCTTTTCAGGTGTTGCTAATTACTTTTTTCAATTTCATTCAATTTCAGTCTCAAAGGATTCTGGTTATTGTAGTGATGGCACAAGTGTTTCATTCAGGAGACCAGGAACCAACTCCCCTCCAAACACAAATCTTACCCACAATTGGGGGAGGGGGGAAAACCATGAATATGGCTCTCCAAAGTGGGGGCATAATAGCCCCGGTGCTGCTGCCTCTGGAGACCGGGTCTCCTGTAACATTAAGTAGAAAAAGAAGGTCAGGCGCGCACTCTGGTTCCAAGTCATTTAATCCTGATGCAAGTAATAACAGGGTTGAATCCCAACACAGTTCAAAAAATAATAACAGGGCTGAATCCCAGATGCAAATAGTCCCAACAATGTTCAAAAATTACCAGGGTTAAATCCCAACTGCTACAGTTCCAAAGCACAATAGTTAGTTCTACTCCTCCAAGTACTTTCAAGTCTCAAACTCTCATCAGGGAGGCTGTGATAGCTGTGTTCCTTTTCAGGTGTTGCTAATTACTTTTTTCAATTTTGCATCTGGGATTCAGCTCTGTTATTATTTTTTGAACTCTGTTGGGATTCAACCCTGTTATTACTTACATCAGGATTAAATGACTTGGAACCAGAGTGCGCGCCTGACCTTCTTTTTCTACTTAATGAGACCTTATACATGGTCAGCCTGCTCTATAGGAGATGCCAAGCCATTGGCCACAGCCCCCTCTCTCTGTTTCCATGACGTGGGTTCTGCTGGGCTCATCATCACGAGGGAACCAAGGTCGAGTTTGCAATTAGTTACTATGTAAGACAACGCTACTCTATCATTATGTCGGGCATCTGGGAGGCTTGGGGACTGACACAGGGGAGTCTTAAGTTCAGGCTGTCCCACGCATTCTTCAGTCAATCTGTGTTGCACCACCCGCACCCAAGGCTTACAGCCTTCCATTTTACTATAATGTATTGCTACCTGTACCTCGCATTACACATCTTCTCATAGTGGGGTTAAGATGATATGGTTGTTTCCTCAGATTTTTAATGGCTTAGTATTTTATGGTCATTGGTCTGGGGTCACCTACTATTGTGGAATTCAGGGGTCTCAGGACTGGAACAGTTGTGGGTGCCTTAACTCATGGTTGCTAGGTGGGGGTCAGAGGCCTGCTTTGGCCTGGCTGTGATGAACATGGACTGTGAGGCACATGGTACTGTCTTGTGGCACAATACATTCCTTCTCGGGATAACACGTATTGGCAACGGTTGGTGAACAAAGGAGAGTTTCTTATGGAAGCTAACAGTGTGGGTCTCTCCATCATCAGTGCATGGGTCTAGATTTCTTCATTAGGTGGGTGGTCTGTGTCTACCGCGCAGCCATGCAGGCCCGAATGTTTCTACCATAGCTAGTAAATGGTGCCTGTTTATATGCGAGCACTAAGTCTAAGCATCTATATTTTACATAGTATTGTGTCCACGCTGGGTCCCTAAGCACGGCCCCTTACCCCATGCACATCAAAAGTGTATTTATAGGATTCACCTTACTCAAAAGAGCCTAGGGGTGTGGGATATGTTCATCCCCTTCCCAACAAGTGGTAGGCAAGAAAGCAGAGTGAGAGCAGTGGGTCAAAGGGGAAGTGGGGGGCAAGAGTGGAAGCAGTTATGTGGTTGGCTAGAAATCAGGGAGGGAGCGGTGGGTCATAAATCAGAGAGGGAGCAGAGGTTCAGAAAGTAACAGACGTGTGGTCTAGGGGGAAGCAGTGGGCCAGAAAGCAGAGAGGGAGCGGTAGGCCAGAAAGAAGCAGTGACCTGCAGATTGGCAAGACTGTGATAGAATGGCAACAAGTATGCAAGATGCAGAAATAGCACAAAAGAATGAAGGACTGAATCCTGCAGGAGGAATTGGGCAGTGTAAGGTGTGAGTTGGGAGTATGATTTGGAGTGTAGCGGGGTCTGGGTAGTGCAAATTGTAACTTGGCAGTGTGACAGACAGTACGTGTATGACTAAGAGAAAGGTTCGGGAATGCAAGTTGTGATGGGGAATTGGTGAGATATGTGAAGTGTGTTGGTGAGAGAGGTATGTGGTTGTTTGAGGGATTGGAGAACATAAGTAGGGGAATATTGTCAGCATTACAACAGATCATGATCAATACAGTTGACAATAGGCATGCACATTAAACCAAAAATAAATGTAGCCAGTACAACACTGTTCTGCAAAGCCACAGAAATCTGTTACTCTTCTAATTAAATTGATACAAAATGTACAATTAATGACACACTGGCACTCCTGTAACCTTACACACTGCGTCTTTCCTGCAATGTGTCAATTTCACACCATCCAGTCAATAGAAAATGTGCTGCAAAAATACAGCAAAAAAGAAATGTTTATGCCGCAAAATTTGCCATTTCATGCTGCAATATCCTGTAGGGTGTTGTTAATATTGGCATTAAAACCACCTCTCAAGAGTATAGCTGACCCTCAGCCGTTTTTACCACAAAAGGCGAATTACTGTGCCTGTTTCATCTTTATGATTGGGATCACTGTCACTGTTGTTTTTTAGAAGTGTGTGGCAAGAGTAGTTGATTCAGCCTCTACTCAGCCTTTTATTCTTGTGGGGCAGTAGTTATTTCATCACATATGGTGCAGACACCTTGCAAGTGGCCACTGGTGGTATCAAGCACTCTGCAGGTGGTTAACATCTCTGAATGAATGGTGAACCCTCACACCATACACACCAAAACCTGACATTTAAAAAAGATACAGCTAGACAAGTAAGATATTAAAAAGATAGCAAACATTGTAGCACACATTTGAGTAAAAATGTCAAAATGAGAAAAGCACCACGTTGATCCTATATATATAATTCCCTTAGAATGTGTACTGGGAGCTGAGCATGCACACAGCTATCCATACTCTGAAACCAGGGTAACATTTCCCTCTGATAAAGTAATAATTATCTTCAAACAGCCATTGGACCACAATGTTCATGCATGATTTAATAGTCATGTTATGCTCAAAGACAAACTTTAACATTACCGTATCATTATATCACAGTTGTGAACATTTTTATGGCAGGGAGAGTGCTGTGAAAAATTAAATGAGCACCAAGCCCAGACTGAATTATGTACTTAGTGATTGAAGCACCTAACTCCTTAATCACAGCTATATTTTTCAAATATAAAGATCTGTAGTCATTTTTATGTTCCTGAAATGTTCTTTCAATTTGAGCATCAAAACAAGCTGTAACCCTCATTTCTAATATTTCTCCCCTTCCCCTTTCACATAATTTTATTTTGAAAGATTACAATAGGTGTTCACTAGTCTATCCATCTAGGGATGATACACTTAAGTTATACAATAATGTGTATAGATATTCTAGGTTCTGATAGTGTATTTTGTTCAGCAAGACACATTTTACCTTGTTTTTATGACTATGATGTATACTAGAAATGATCATTAGTTATACACTTGGAAACATTTTAAAAAGAGACCGTTTACAATGTTAGTAACATTTGATTGTTTCCTTTTTAATATCTGCCTTTGTTAAACAAAAGAAAATGGGGGAAAAACACAGGCCCTTACACGATATCTGTGTTTCCCCTTTGCTCGGGCAACTGTTGCTAATGGCTGTGCTGTCGAACGAAGGAGACACAAAGGGTGAAATAAAGAGAGAAAGTGAGAGAAATTGTTAGAGGGAGAGAGAGCAAAAGCGAGCAGAAAGAGTAAAAGAGCGAGAAAGGAAGATATAAAGAGAGAGAGAGACAACGAGTGAAAGAGAAAGCAAGAGAGAGACAGAGAGAGACAGAGAGAGAGTGTTCTAGATTGGTGTATGATTTCCAGATGCTGCTAGCTATTATTATTTCACACTAAAAGTCAACAGCAACATTGGTTGTCAAGCAGTTGCAAACCACTACTATTTGATAATTGGACAGATTATTTCAATAAATCCTAGCAATTTCAATATATGGGAGACTATCTTCAGCTTGCAGATCTGTACATAGAATTTTCTGGCCAACCAAGTCGCAATGGCAAATGCGGCTTCAAGTGTACATAAGTCTACACACAGTACTGTACACTGCAGCATGTGTTTGTATTTTTTTTAAATATATTTTTATTGTTTGTGGATGTTAGGGAGAATTCTCAAAAATGTGCTAATTTCCCTTACCTTTTAAGAGCCCCAGTAACTTTGCCTTCCATGTATTTTGATATGTGTTTTACTTTTCTGTTCTTTAGTTATGGAGTTTAAAAACAACTCCATAGGCATAATCTTTTTCTGTATGTCACAGGGCACCTTCAGTGCAGTGGCACAGGGATGTATTTCAGACTTCCCAAGGGTTAAATACCTTCTCTGGAACTGACTACTGTCACCCAGACCATGTAAAGTTAATTTGACTTTACTAGTCTCTTTAAATGTGCAGATCCAGCACACACTATCTTCCCATAGAGTGCTGGAGGGGTTGACTAGCTTGCCCTGAGTCAAAACACTCATGTAACAGTCAAATGTTACCCATTCCTACTTGAAATGGCTGGTGGCAGTGGTTTAGATCAAACTACCATTATTTGTCCCAACCGCGAATAGCGGTAGCTAAAAATCAGGTCAGCCATGTTTTTCAATATGGCGACCAGGACCTATCTGTAAAAACAGACTCTGGTCAACTTTTTTCATCATTTCTTTTTGGAAAGGTCCTTCTTGTGTTTGTCTCTGTGCACCAAACCAGGTTTGGTTCCTTTGTTCATTGGCCTTTGGCGGGCTTCAGTGCTGAAGCCCTCCTCTGGCGCCTGAGTGTCTGGGGTGGACAGAATGTGAGGGAGGTGCCCAAAACTCCCTGTGCTTAGTCTTCTAGGAAACCTGAATGCACTCTGGCGTGATTGGCCAGCTGGCTGACTGGCAAGGACAGCCACCCTGCTGTGTGAGTGACAGCCAGGCTGGAATAAGTGGGGGAAAACTGTTTAAAAACAGGTCTCTGGGACTTGGAAAGCAGAGTCGACCACTGGAATGAAAGAACTGAAGATGAGCTGAAGGAACACGACTGCTGCAAATCCTGGACGACTGGTGAAGCCCTGCTGCAGGTCTGAATTCCCTGAAACTCCATCGACAGAGAAGCCCTTCAAGTTTAGCTTTTTCCCGTGATTTTAGTTGGAACAACCAACTCGTAAGCTGCCTGGACACCATCTCCTCCTGGTCGAATTTTCTGCTGAGTGCTGTGGAAAACCAGATAGCCAGTGGGAAGGATACCAGTTTGTGGTCTTTAAGGCACTCACACCTTAAACTGACATTTTGCCAAGCTTGTGGCATTTTCCCTGGGCAGTGCAGGAACCTCCCGACATCCTCCTTCTTGTACCCATGACTGAAGCACAGGAACAGCGAGATCTGCTCGAACTGCCAGGAACAACTGCCTCAGCTGCAGCTCTTCTTCACTTTAAAGGTACTGTGCAAACGCGATCTGGAAATCTTTTCGGCCACAGTGAAAGTTTGTGAAACTTTCCCAACTTGGAAGGCTTGTCTTTCCCTAAACCAACATCTAACTTTTCATCTGACCAAATTCTTCCAAGATCCGTGGCAAAGACTTAACCGTTTACTACCAGAACTGTACTTTCCTATACAAAGACTCTGAACCATTGACTTTTGCCCAGGCCTATGAACTGGATTGCTGGTTGTAGTTAACTTAAACCCTTTGTCCTGCCTCTGAAAGTATTTGTGCTTCATTTCTTATAACCTTGTCTTTTTACCCCCTTTTTAAAGTAACTGAAGTTTCATTTTGCTCACACTTCAGGTGAGCTGAACTTGTTCAGTAACTTATTGGTTGTTTATTTGTAGTATATTAGTATATGATATTGAGCTGCTCTTGCTAGTGTAATGTTTTCCAAATGACTGTGTAAATAAATGCATATTCTTTTACCAAGAAACCTTGAGAAAGTGTTTGTTAAGAATCACTGTATTTGTTGGTCCTGTGTGTAACTTGTTCTGCTGCTCCCTTTACTCTTGAGATAAGTCTGGCTGCTCAGCCACTGCTACCACATTACTGTGTAGTACAGGCTTGTACCAAAGGTGAAATTGTACTTAATGGCATGTAGTGTTCCCCAAGGGTACTGCATCCGATTCTGCCTAACAGTGGACATCAAAACAAAAGCACCAAAATGTATGTTTAAAAATATCAATTAAAATAGACATTATTGGATGTGGCAGCCAAAAGCAGCTTCATTTGCTTTTTACCCGGGGCAGCAAAAGCTCTCACCACTTCATAGTCAATGTCATGTTGCCAAAGCATGGAGAAACATAGAAGAGTATTAAACCAACCTAATATGTCACAATGCACTTTGATATAAAGTGACAGTGCCAGTGTACGTTTCAACTGCAAACAATGGTCAATGACTTTTCGAGCATGTATTTTTCTTTTTCCATTTACGCTGGTACTAAATGAAGACAAACAATCACTGGCAACGATAACTTTGGCTTTTGTTTAGAGCTTTGTCGGCCATCAGCAATATACTATTATTGCCTTAATTTGCTTTTTTACTTCCTTCATATGAGGGCTATGACTATCACATACCAGCTATTGCTGTGAGAGGAAAATGTGTTCAGATTTTTGCCAGGTTTTGGGACCAAATGCCCAGGTACGCATACCAAAACCCATGCCTTTCTTCAAATGTACATCTACTCATATAGGTCATAACAGAAATGGCTTGTAGTCCAGCACATACACACCACAAAACAGAGGACAGACACCATTTTTCTGAGTTACTTACAGTACAGCCGATGATTTGGTTGAAACGTTTCTGTATTTCTTCCTAACCATATCTGCCCTATCACTACCCATGCACCCTACTGGACACTTTAATTTCTCTTCTCTGACTTTGACTGCTAATGTAGTAAAGCAGTGCATTCACATGTGACCTATTTTAATCCGCCCTCTTTCGGTATTATAATGATATTGCAACTACCAATGATTGCCAATGGTTTAAAATCAACCTGCGAATGGGAGTTTGGGGATTGGTAGCATTGGGTGGTCACAGATGGTCTGGGATAAGGGTTTAAGTTCGGGATGGGAACAGGGAACCCTACTACTATTCAAGTTTTGTTACAGAATGCAGTGCAGTGTTTATTTCTGAGCTGCTACAGTGCCTTATTTACACAAACGTACAAGGAGTGGATGGTTGATCACATTGGGAGATGTATTGCCACAGCATAGCAGCATATAATATTGCTTAGTATTATCAAGCACGGGCATGTTTGTCATAGTCCTCATACATCATTGAAGGCCTTTGTAAATGGGACAACATAAGCATCTTTCTGCACACAAGTTTCAATGTGTTTCAGAGTCCTGCAAGGTAGGAATCTTCTTTTGGATTGCAATGCTTCATTAACAGGATGGGACAAGGGGCAGGCATTTAGAATGTGCCAAACATACACATAGGGCAGCGAGTTATATAAGGTCAGTGCATGGGAGAGGTCAAATGGTGGATCACAGGAGGATTCTCCAAATGTGCATCTCCACCTACATATGAAAAGTGACCCCAAAGATGGAAACGTAGGTAGAGTTAAGGATGCAGTGATGGAGGTGGTTGATGTTAATATATTTGTTCTGTTATAAAGCTCTTGCCCAAGGCTCCTCCATCCTCACAAGGCTGTAAGCCATCATTCCAATGTAGGTAGCCCAGTTTTTTACTGCACATATTTATTTTTTGAGAACCTCAGTAAAACCATTTCTTGTTCACATTGCATGAACGCTATCGGCAATTATACAAGCAAATTGTGGTTGGCCGAGGGATACTGTGCATTCACTTTTTAACCTGGAGATAGTCTCCATCTAATTATCATAATGTCAAGCGAAAGTTTAAAATAATCCCTCCAGCTACTAAATCTGCCCCTATATTAGGATATGTTTATTGGAAAGAGCACTATGCTCTGAGCTGTCTTTCTATTTGTCTTACCTTTCTTAGTGTACCTTTAAAGCTTTGTTTTTGGTGGAGATTGCAACCTTGGCATCAGGTATGAAGGGTTGGAGGAGGCAAAGGTAGTGATGGGAGGACATCTTGAACACTTGAGAAGTGCACCAGAGTAAGCATTGATTTCACAAATGCAATGAAACAACAACATAAAACATAAAATAACATCAAAAGCTAATAAACAAGGCCATCAGATCTTAACGTAGTGGACGGAATTTTGTATTGTAAAAAATAAATAAACACAATTATTTTGGATGTCAAGGTGGGTTAAAATCTTGTCTCTTCCCCTTCGCCATCCAAGTCACCAGATTATTTGCATATTGCATAGTCTTTGAAACCAATCGCTTCATTTCAGTTCGGTAGATCTGTAATAAATAAAATAATAAAACAAAACCGATAAAAGGCCATTGTAAAAAGGCATTCAATGAGGTGGCATTGAAAACTAGCTCATATGAGTGCTCCTGTAGAGAAACATGTCATTGATGTTGATCTTTTCGCTGTGTGACCATTACTAACTACACACACCCTGGTATACAGTGCCGCCCCACAATTATGGGACAAAAGACACATTGTTTTATTAAAACTCAAGTTTATTTAAATGAAAACAAATGAAGGTATTCCCCTTACTTTTTTTTTTTTCTTTATTTGCATTTAGTTCGTTTACAAGAATAAATTCGAGTAGAACCTTTGCAAAAGAACATATAAAAATCCATATACAAACATATAAAATCCATGTACAAACATTCAAACATTCATAAGTTTCCTAACTTCACATTAGCACACCTTACTTTAAAATACTTTTTAAAATACAGGTTGGAAAAGGATATCACAATTAATATCTAGCTCATCATTTACAGCTTTCATAAACAAGCTATAAAAAAGAAGAAAAAGATTACCAATAGGTTTGCCATGTAAGCAATTCATTCTCCGCACAAAATGAGTTCTTTTTCAATGTGCTTACAAAAACTTACTAATTCATAGATTAGACGGTAATGAACTACTTGCATCATTCGAGACCATAGGAACTCGAGGCAGTCCTCATACCCAATATTACCAAATTTCATGAATCTTGCTGTACGAGTTTTTTTAAAGTGGGGGCAATAAAGTATGAGATGCTTCAATGTTTCGCATGGTTCATTGCATTCATCGAATCGACATCCCACAAGGGAAGTAATGGCATTAATTTTCCAGTTCTTAGTTCGGTCTCTAGTATGGTAAAGATTAAATCTAAATCGAATATATGCCTTCCTGGTAATTTCACAGGGGAATAAAGTGATATGTGCATAGCGAGGGATGCGCCTCTTAACAAAAGCCCCGTATTCTTCATAAGATTTATAAGTCATAATCCGATCAATGGTTACACACCAGTCTAATTCAAAGAGTCTTTTTTTAGCATAACAAGGACGTAGATATGCATCATTTACTGTAATATTTGCTTCACTCAATAGTTGTTGCAATTTCAATTGGTATTTGTGAAAAGAGAGGGGACAATGTGTGTCCAGCATCTTATTCAAATCCACATATAATGAATTAGTCGGTGGATAATACATTTTTGCAAAGTTAGAAAGCTGTCTCCATTTCCATCTAAACGATAATGCCACCAACCCCAATTCATGTCTGATGATGGCGTTTGGAATGGACATTGGTAAAAACATTGCTGCTTTCAAAAGTGAGCCTTGTAAGCAATCCAACATGTCAGACATATCACACAAACAAATATCTAGTGCATAAAGGATAACACTCTCGGTTTTAAGGGACATAAATTCAATTAGCGGGGTTAATGAAAATTTGCAGAACCGGGTATAAATCCTTTTCATTTGCGAAAGGAGAGGCCTGGTTTTGCATTTAATGATGTCCGTCCATGATTTAATTGAATTCTGGTCGGAGAGATGATACCCCAAATAAATAGCGTTGTTAATGCAGGATATCTGTGTATCCATAATCTGCCATCGAAAACTGCCCTTTTTCTGCCTCCCTCCAAATTTCATGATGGCAGTTTTTGCCGGGTTGGGAGTCAGATTATGATTCTTCGCAAATTCCTCAAAGAGTATTAATTTGGTTTGTAACCCTGCAGGAGTGGGGTCAAACAAGATAATATCATCTGCAAAGGCAATCCATTGCAAAGATATACTCCCAACCTTCACAGAAAACAGGTTCATATCTTCCCAGTTCTTATCAAGATCCGCCATATAAAGATTGAACAGGGTTGCTGCAATATTGCATCCCTGTTTCAAACCCAATGCTGTTCCTATTGGAGCTGTGGTACCCCCATCCATTGATATTTTTATTCTGTAAATTGTATTAGTGTGCAATTTCATAATCCAATACATAAAATCGCTTGGAATTCCAAGAGCCGACATTTTCATCCACAACAAGTTGCGGACAACATTATCAAAGGCCGCACTCATATCAATCATTGCAATGTATACCGGATTGGAATTCTTATTTTTGGCCCCTGCAATAACATGCGCAAGGATAACTGCATTTAGGGTTGTACTCATTTTCTTCCTGAAACCGGTTTGAAATTTAGAATAAAGGCCCTTGGACTCAATAATTTTCTCCAGATCATATAAAAGTAAGATCGCAAAGATTTTAGCCTCAGTATCGATTAGAGAAATCAGGCGATAGTTTTCAGGAAGGGAGGGATCACCCCTTTTAAAAATGGGGACTATATTTGCAGTTAGCCAAGATGATGGGATTTCCCCAGAATTAAAGATGGTTTCAAATTTGGTATTTATGATTTCTGCCCACATCGCAGGGTCCGCTTTGTAAAGACAGGGAGGAAGCCCGTCTGGTCCTGCAGCCTTAGAATACGACAACCTTGAGATCGCCCAAATTATGTCGCTAATGCTCCAATTAAACCGAGGGATTTTGGTAGGGTCTAGCAATAAACCAGGAGCAAATTGGAACCTATAGGGCAGTTGATATTTGGCCGTTATATACGACATCCATGTCTGGTCAGTGATACAATTTGGCATAGGTAACAAGACATTTTTTGGGTCAGCTTTTAGAGTGCGCCATATTACTCGGGTGTCATGTGACGTGATGGCACAAATTAAAGTACAATTCTCCTCATTGTGTCTTTGAATCCGGGCGAACCTTAAATTTTGTTTATACTGGGACAAGATTTGACTCTGCTTTTCTCTAAATCTTTCAGTGCCTACGTCATAGTGTTTTAGTTGTTTTAGGAATTTATTTTTTTCCCTTTTCAGCAATTTGCATTTCTGATCATAAGTATGATTATGTTTCAAATTGCTGCGTTTTTTACAAAATGTAAGCAATACCATGTCAATTATTTCAGAGTACTCCCTACCAGAAAGTTTTTTTAAATTGACACCATATTGCTTAACTCGCAGTATTTCTCGTGATATGTGTTTAACAATCTGATCGCACAACCCATTATTCCACTTAATTGAGTGCTGTGTACGATCAATTTCTACTGCTGCTAATGAACTGTTTGCTCCAAGCAAGTGACATTTCAATTTCAAAGATGTTATAAGTTGAGCGTGGTCGCCAACCAGTATATGATCTATTTCTAATGGAGTCATATGGGTTATGAGATTACGTGAGACGAAGATAAAGTCTATCATTGAATTCTTTGCTCCTCTTTCCCATGTTATTTTTGATTTCATATCATATGTCACCAGGAGATCCATGTCCCAATCAGTTAGGAGTTCTCTAAACTTAGCTCCTCTAATACATGCTAAGGTCGAGAGTTTAAATGGGCTTAATTCATTCGGGTTTCTGCAATCGCAATTAAAATCACCACCGATAATGATCTCACAAGACTGATACATGTTAGTGAGCAGTTCTAAGCACTCTTCAAGATCATCTAGCATCTCATCAATAGTTAAATTAACAGGGTTCCAGTATATAGTTCCAGTATAATGAGATGATGATTAATGATGAATATCTGATTGAAGGTATGTCAAGGTGGACTCCTAGTAAACACGGAGAGTTCCAAACTAATTTAGATTGAACTTTAAATGAGGTGTTTATTGCAATCGATAGGCCCCCAGATGGGCGGCCTAATAGATGTCTCTCAGCTAACGAGTTAAAAGTAATGTATCCAGGGATTAGTAGAGGTTCAGTTTTCATCGACTCTTGAATAATAATTATTGATGGTTGTTCATCACTAGTAAGATTGGAATACCAATTCATTAAATTAATAAAGCCACACGAATTCCAGGATATAATTTTAAGTTCTTTGTGATTAAATTGCTATGTGACTTGTTTTTTGGGTGGTGACATAGTGTTAGTAGACATAATGGACAAAAGCATTGGTTCCAACCAAGGTAGGCTATTTGTATGAGCTACAGCTTTCAAAATCTCAGCCAGATCAAGTTCCGCACCTATATTTGATTTAACAGTAGGTGAGGTCAAGTCAATGCAATTTCGATCCGTCACTCTTGGTGGTTCTAAAAATAGAGCCGCATCATCCTCAGACCCGAAGGTGAATAATACCAAACCCTCTCTTTTTATTTCCTCCCGGTTAAACCAAATAAATTTCATTACCGCCTCCGAGTTAAGATAGCATAAAGCCCTGAAGTTGTTTATTCTAGCCATCGAGACTCTGGTAATATCATCAGATTTGACCATTCTAAATTGAGGTATTTTAGAGAAAAGGGAGAAGATAAATGAGCGGTTAATACGTTTATCTCCCAATTCTTCAGCGTTCCCTTCGAATCCTATGATGAACTCCCTTTTCTCCTCTAACTGCAAGGGCCTATCTGGGATTAACGCTGGAACTACTGGAGTTACTGCTTTCACAGCAGGATTAGTTACAGCATTATTAGATTGTTTTACTAAGATCTTACTGTTGTTATTTGTAGACTGAATATCCACATGGAAGGTTTTACTCAGAGCTTCAAAGGCTTTGTAGTTGTTATACAAGAGTGGATTGGTATTAGTATTTGGTGATAATGATCTGCTTTGGGCGGGACCATGAATAGATATACAATTTGGAGTGATTAAAGTGTCAATTGCTTCTGCATGGACGGAGTAACTAAACTTGGGACTCTCGCTGGTGGGCATGGTCGGTACCTCACCCAATGCAATTTTTTTTCCCATACCATTTGCTACAATTACCGACTTATTCCTATTCACCCCCTCATCTATGGTAGTAAATATTTCATCCACCGCTACCATCCCTGTTTTACCAATGCCATTTACAACAACTAAGGGCTTATTTCTAGACTCTTTGAAAATATTATTCTCAGACAATTCTGTAGTCGCATCACTCAAGCATACTTCACTATAAGTTTTCCTAATTAGTGAATTTGAATTATCACTGCTAAGAGAGCCCAATTGCATAATGTTGGTTTTCATCGTGCTACGTCTCCCTACAGACTGGAAGAAATCCTTTAAATTACTTTTTACTGCAGAGCCCATAGGCATTCTACATGATTCCGTTTTAGTCAAAGGTTTAGAATTCATTATTTTCTCCGATGGATTGTTCACTTGATTAATGATGCCAGACTTCAGATTAACAGTCCTGAAAGGGACAACACCCTTCATTAGTGACTTGGTTATCATACCATTTTGATTTGCTTCCTCCAATGAGTTAGTAGCAAGAGTAAGCGCAACTTGACTTTCTTTGGATAGTTGTTCTACATCAATATGATCCTCATCGGTTAATTCTATGCTAGGAACTGGACAAGGATCCTTTCGACAATCATCTTTCTTATGGGTCAGTGCTTCCTTCCTACGCTTAGCATATCTCTTAACAGCTCGTATGTGATTTTTTTTGACACGACGGGACATAAAAGTTGAAGTCTCCTCAGTTACACGGTGTTCCGTCTCTATTTTTTTTTGTGATTCAATTTCTTCAAGTAAAACAGATGGGCTATCAGGGGTCTGCAAAGAGGGTTCTATTTTAGAGAAGTGAGTTGCAATTGTAATATTCAGTGCATCAACTGATGCCTTAATTTCTTTCAAATCATTATCACACTTGCAATTCACAAATTCAGTTAATGCATCTTGACTGCTCTGTTTCTGGTAATTCAAGCATGTGTCATGTCCCTCTGCCCCTTTATTACTATGACCTTGTCCACTGATATCAAATTGGATGGATCTGAGGGTGTCAACTGCAGTAATAAAGCCCTCGATTTTATCCATTTTAGAACAAAGATAATGTAAAATGGCCTTGGTTTCTTTTAGTTCAAGACGAGTGAGCTTGTGACCCTTATCGAGAAGATCGAGAATTTTAGTGATCACCGGAAGAGGAGTTGGGGGTTGATTTTCAATTCCGCACATCCTATTCCCACCTACTTCAAGATCATCAAGTGGTAATTTATTTGAAACATTAAGTTGATCAGGCGAGAATGAAAGTACGTGCGGGATTGCTCCATTGGATGCCTCATCCGATACGACGTCCACTATTTTTGTTAGATAACTCCTATTAGACTTCCCTGAGGTACCCAGATTTGTTTTACCATATACTAATGGAGTCATCATATTAATAGTTTGGTTAACTTTTGCATTTAATGCAGCCATCTTCTGGATGGTAGTACTAAATTGCTCTTTATTTGGAGTACAGGGATCCAAACAAATCAAACTATCACTCATGTTTGCATCTCCATGCTCCCTTTCCTTGACCTTCATTAGGGCATGTTTACAAACAGAAGAAGTAGCATGTATTTGAGCTGTATGAGTAGAGTGATTATCAATATCTAAGCAATCTACAGGGTCATTAGGGATGCTCTCATCTACTGCATCCGTTAATGGCGATTCATGGTATGAGGTTCGACCTTTACACACCATGGAGTCAATGCTAGAAGATGTTAAGATATTAGATATAACCTCGGTACAACGCCCACTTCGCAAACCATTGGCCATTATAGGTTAACTAAGAAGAAAAAATGGAAAAAAAAAGATAGCAAAAATGCACCGGGTGTTAAAGCTTACTAATTACAAATAAACAACTTCAAAGGGAAATGCCTTTCCTAATACAGAACAAAATAAACTAAAAAGAAATATGCGAGCCTTCTCAAAATTAATATAAGACAAAGAGCGGTTGAGCACCCCAGACTAACCATCAAACAGCAAACCAGCAAACAGCCAACAGTACTTGTCAGGCACTTTGCTCGGTGCGCAGCACGAGTGCGCTAGGCTGGCTGGTTATAAGGAAGTCACGTGGGTGGGACGTTTGCGGAGGCGGGCCTCCAGTGGCCAATTGCACCTTCAGATAAAACAAACAAAAAAAAAAAGATTTTTTTTTTTTTTTAAAATTGGTGCAGTGGCAGAAAGTGCTATAGCCTTAATTGCTTGCTCGGTCGATATAAATTATTCATATAATTTAAAAGTCCATTCTATGGACACACAATGTTAATAATCAATGTTACTTGTCCACGTAGTAAAAGGGAAGTACCAGTTCACTCCTCCTACTTCCACTTCCAAGGTCAGGCAAAGTATGTGCCGCAGCCAAAGATGTCCTCCAGGTAGTGGACTAACGATGCCTTACAACGGTGATCGTGACTCCGTGGATAGATAAGCCGAGCCAAAGCACATGAATTCCAACAACGAATTTCAAACAGCCAACAGTACTTGTCAGGTACTTTGCTCGGTGCGCAGCGCAAGTGCGCTAGGCTGGCTGGTTATAAGGAAGTCACGTGGGTGGGGCGTTTGAGGAGGCGGGCCTCCAGTGGCCAATTGCACCAGTTCACTCCTCCTACTTCCTCTTCCAAGGTCAGGCAAAGTATGTGCCGCAGCCAAAGACATCCTCCAGGTAGTGGACTAACAATGCCTTACAACGGTGATCGTGACTCCGTGGATAGATAAGCCGAGCCAAAGCACATGAATTCCAACAACGAATTTCAAACAGCCAACAGTACTTGTCAGGTACGGTGAATTCGCCTTACTTTATTCCGGAGAAGACATCACAAGAAATCAGATGTACATTACATGGGCTTATTTACCCATTAAGTATGGCCTGCATAGTGTAATAATCGTGCTAAATATAATACACAATTCACCCACACAACAGAACTATTAATAACAATCATGATCCTAAATACTACCAGGTCACCTCTTAGCATTACTTAATTCTATTAACATAATGTGGCTTATCAGCCATTGTATTACAGCTCTTTACAGTTAACCGTTGAACGAATCCAACGTCAGTCCCTTAAAAGCAAGTCACATTTAATTTTCGATCATATCAAAAACAAGTATTGGCACCATTAAAACAAATGCATTAATGTACACATATGTTCGTCAATTCCCCCACTGTGTAAATGAAAGGATGTGCATTTCTAATCTATGTGCATGCAATTTGATTGCGGGTTAAAATGAATTGCATCAAAATTCGGCTGGTTTGGGACTGAAAAGAAGTGTTATCAATTTAGAACACACAAGTTTAGAAAATGGCTTTGTGATTTTCTAAAACAAGGATGAACATCACCCTTTCCACTTGACTTTGCAAATCTGGTCAAACTGAGTAAGTTTCAGAATAAGGGGCAAATGAAATTTACATCATTCCGTAGGGGAGCAGAAGTGACACAGCATAGCTACCGCACATTTCCAAATGTTATGACTTTTACTGATTACATTATCAAGCAATTCTTCATTAGGCTATGGTGTGGGGCACCTGTGATCCATGGCTCAATGTTGACTTTATCTGTGAAAATGCTTAGGGTGCTATTTAGGAAAGCATTTTTGTATTTATTTAAAAATAATCTCCTTTAGCTTTAAGTACAATGGGCCTCATTACGACCCAGGCGGACTTCGCGGTGCTAAATGCACCGCGAAGCATGGCGGAAAGCCGCCGATAGCGCCATGGGGGTTGGCGGATTTACCGCCCCATTCCGACCTCGGCGGAGCGGTAAATCCCCAATCCCCATTCTGCCCTTCCCCATTCCCATTTTCGCCCCATAGGGTATAATGGGAGTGGGGAAGGAGTTAATTACGCCACCGTAAAATACGGTGGCGTAATTAACAACGAGGTCCCGTAGCGCCATGGTTTTCTCCGGCTGGTAAAACCAGGCGGAGAAAACCTCCATGGCGCTACGGGAACTCGTAGTATGGCGGAGAGGTACGCCATGCACTACGCTGGCGTAATACCCTCTCCGCCAGGGTCCTAATGAGGCCCAATGAAAGCAGGATGTCATTTGCACAGTAAAACTACACTATTCTATTTTCATTCTATCAATAATATTTGATCATCCGCTATGTGCAGAAAATGTTTTTTTTCCACAAGCAATACAATCTCAATTTGCTTTAAATGCAATGATAAGGCCTTGTTGCATTTCACATGAAATCTCATATTATATTTGTAATGAACACCACTTAGATTTGGGGAATTTCTGGTACCCAATTTGAATAATTCCTGAAGGTTGTGACACATCAGAGACCCTTAAGTGTTGTGTTCCCAGGAAATTCTCAGCTAGCAAATCTCTCTTAGTATCTTAGTACCCCGTCCGCACCAAAGACAAATCGTAGGTGAACTCAGCACATACCCCTCCGCAACCCAGACAAATGATGTGAAGACTCAGCACGTACCCTGTCTGCACCCCAGCAAAATCAAGTGTCAACTCAGCGTGTACCCCATCCACAATGCAGAGAAATTGTGTGAAAACTCAGCGCATATACCATCTGTACCCAAGACAAATCACGTGAAAACTCAGCGCATTCCCTGGCCGCACACTATTACCTCAGAAACAACCCGAGATACCCACATAAATGCACTGGAAGCATACCCCTCGTGAAGGGACACCCACAACCCAGCCCCCATCAACCCAGCCTGCATGCAAGACCCTCCACTTGGGACACCCCCTGCATCCATCACTTGTGACGCCACCCTGCAGGCAGTCCCCACCACATGGGACACCCCAGCCCCCATCACTTGAGGTCGCAGGCAGCCCCCACTACATGGGACCCCCATCCGCCATGACCCCAGCCTGCAGGCAGCCCCCACTACATGGGACCCCCAGTCCCCATCACCCCAGCCTGCAGACAGCACCCACTACATGGGACCCCTCCATCCGCCATAACCCCGGCAGCAGGCAGCCCACTACATGGGACCCCCCCATCCACCATCACCCCAGCCCACAGGTAGCCCCCACTACATGTGAACCCCATCCGCCATCACCCCAGCTCGCAGGCAGCCCCCACTATATGAGACCCCCCACCCACCATGACCCCAGCCTGCAGGCAGCCCCCACTACATCGGACCCCCCATCCACCATGACCCCAGCCTGAAGGCAGCCCTAACTACAGGTGACCCCCATCGGCCATCACTCCAGCCTGCAGGCAGCCCCCACTATATGGGACCCCCCCATCTGCCATCACCCAAACCCACAAGTAGCCCCCACTACATGGGACCCCCAGCCCCCATCACCTCAGCCTTCAGGCAGCCCCCACTACATGGGACCCTCATCCACCATGGCCCCAGTCTGCAGGCAGCCCCCACTACATCGGACCCCCCCAATCCGCCATCACCTGTTACGCCACCCTGCAGGCAGCACCCTCCAGACTGGACATCACCTGCATGCTATATGGTGACATTGTGACACATGTACACTCCATGGATTGCATGTTGAGCACCTTGACTGACGTGTACTGGCACAACCCTGAGCCTCCTGTTAAAAAAAATCAGGCAAACAGAAACAAACGCATACACCTAGGCCACATCCTTGAGTGTGCCAGCTGCTCAAACACAATTGCTGGCTGAAACCATTTCGCAACATACACATCACAGAGGTGAAGGGTAAAGTGAGGCCCTGCAGTTCATGTGACAAAGTCATGTCAAAAATTGACATGTAGAAATAGTCACACAGTGACAAATTAGGATGCACCCTCAATTTGTGCCACATGAACAGACACTGCCCAGGCATGTCATGGCCTGAGCCTCATAGAGCTGACATTACCAGAGCAGAGAACCAAATAAAGACATCACTGTGACTCCCATGTGTGAAGGACATGACATGACATCCTATCAAATGACATTTCATTCATAATTTGCATATACACAGGTGTAACAATCCGCAAAGAGTCTGGTGAGGGGGAAGACAGTGACCACAGAGGCACTGATCTTGTTATGGCAGGTGACATGTAGATGGTACCAGTGCATGGGAAGTGGGAGGGAGAAAAGGGGGTTGGAGGAGAGTGCATTGCAGTACATGTGAAGGACATCCTAACAAAAAAAAAAAAGTTAACAAATAAACTGTGCCCAGCTGGTGTCAAGTCAAAGCCTAAGTGCAGACAGCATGTGTGAAGTGCAGGTAGGTGGCTGTTCTCATACATGAAAACAGTACAAGTCTGGGGGATGCCAGTGAGGCAGTGTGGGTGTGCAAGTGGCGTGCAAGTGGACCTTTGACCAAATTCAGAGTCTAGGCAGTTGACCAATGCGGATTCAGACAGTTCATCATGGCAGAGGAGTACCAAAGGCATAATCAAAGAGGAATGACTCTGGTACTGAATTAGTACATGCCAATCAGACAGTGTACTAACCACCAAGACTGCAGCATTGGTCTGCCAATGTGTACAAACAGATATATTGCTAAAATGATTGCCAGTGCAAGATGCCCAACAACACCATAGACAATGATAACAGCACAAACACATGCTTGTGAAGGGAAAAGCACAACTGCCAACACTGCATCAAGCAAATCCTGCATGTGACCTTTCCACACTCCCATCAGTCACACAACCCACTCCCATACACAGTGAGGACCAATACACAGTGATGTTGCACATGTGAAAGCCAACGCCATCTGGCCGTGCACACACAAACTCGCCCATTTACACACATCCACTGGTCAACCCCATGTGCATATGGCCCACGCAAATGAATAGCAATCAAGACACATGCATGCAAGTAAGCACACACATGAACAACAATAGACATCAAAACGAGTAACAAATCTGCAAACTGGTAACAAAGAAGTGAGAGAAACAATGACTGTGAGTAAATGAAAAAGATATATATTGTGCAGTTGTATTATGTCTATACACACAACAAATGACAATGTAAAATATGTACAATCCAAATCAAATTTATTTCAAAATGTCCTAAGAAATCTTCATAAAATGCAAATGCAAACCAAAAAATGATGAACAAAAAGACCATGTCCATTAAAGGGTTCATAAAATGTAAGGCAAATGAAAAAAAAGAAAACATTTCCACATGGTGTGCATCAATCCGCAAAATAAAATAAAAATATTTACAAATAAACATGGAGCACTCCAAACAAATAACAAAAATGAAACATAATACTAACTACAACAACTATGTACAAAAAATGGAGTAAACTCCAAAAGCTCCAAATGATAAAAATAAATAAATAAAGGAAACTTATTTCTAAGGAACTATTTACAAAGGCAACAGGCTAGTCCTTCTCCTCACCGTGCTCCCTCAATGTTTCGGCCAGGGCATCATCAAACACTGCGTCCAATTCCCCTATGTGGGCCTCCCCTCTCTCCTCAATGGCTTGCAGGGACTCCAACATGGTTCTCTCCATCCCCTCCCACTCCCTGCAAGTCTCCTCGAGGACCTCAGCCCGCCTCTCTGTCCGACGTAGTGAAATCTCCGCCCTGGCCATGGTGAGTCATGACTCCCGTGCCTGCTGCCACTCTGCCCCGATCTGCCGCTCCAACCCCTCCAACACGGTTGACATCCTTTGCCAAAGGTCCACGTTTGCATCCTGCCTGATGCCCGATACCTGCCTCCCTGAGATGTTATGCCCCGAGTACGGAAGCCTCCTACACTGAGCCTGCTGCTGCCATATTGCCCGGTGCCTGCTCCTTAAGGACAGCATCTGGGATGATGAAATCCCCCGGGACACTCGTGAACGTGCCCTGCTCCTCGGTGCCTGCTCTGCCGCCATTGTCACAGCTCATGTTGTCAGCTGCATTGGCGTGGTGACCACCTCTGATGATCCTACATCAACTCCCAAATCTGGCCCAGATGTGATCACCAGACGGGCCGTGGTGGGTGGGACAGGTACACAGGGGGCCCTGATGGTATCTGGGCAGGAAGGCACAAGGGAGGATGACTGGCTCACAGAGGAGGAAGACGAGGAGACCAGGAAATGAGCTAGCCAGTTCATGTGCAAGCCCACCACCGTAAGCCTGCACATCATCACAAATGGTGCCTGTACGCCTTGCAATACCGACCAGCACCGGTTCCACCCTGTCTCAAATGGCAACATCCGCAGGTATTGGTGTTTCCATTTGTGTGGAAACATCTGCCACCTGCAGATGGGTCTGGCCTGGGGCATACCTGCAAGTGCATACTGGTGCAGGCGCATGCCCAGGGGCAGGGTTAGGTACAGGCACTTCAACGGCAACCTGCACTGCCTCCTGCCCCTGAGTCTGGACTGCACCAGTCACACCCACCTCATCACTCCTACCAGGCTCCATGGACTGGGCTGATGCAGCCTCCTCCTCCACCCCCGCCAACCTGGATGCCTCCCCAGTGCCTCCCCAGTGTCTTCTGCACTGGTTTGCCCCTTTGAAAGCTCACCTGTGCCTCCCGCTGCTGTGCCTAATTTCTCCTGGTGGAGTCCATGTCCACCAGGAGAAATACTGGGTAAGTCTCGTTTTTTTGCTTTAGGGGGATTGAGTTGTAGAGGGACCAAAGATGCAATGCACAAAAAAGAAAACAAACAACTCAATTACCCCTCCCTCAGTCCTCCTTGATAGCTTTGTCAGAAAAGACATATGGATATATTATCTATTTCACATATACTATACGAATCATGAATTGCAAGATTATTTATACACAGTTGATACATATTTTATTAAAGACATTCAATAAAAAAGTAGAAGTAGTAGGTGCTTTCCACAAGGCACTTAGTACAACCTAGTAAAAAAGGTCCAAACAATATTCAATACTAAATGATATTGGTGACTGTAGTTAGTAGGTGGCGTGAATAATTTCATCACATAGAAAAGTGCTAATGCTGAGCTTTTTTCACATTGCTTTTGGGGGGAAATCGTTCAGTCTAAGACATTTTGTTATTGACCTTCTTTGGTACAAAGACACAGTTATTGAAAAAGTCTTTAAGGATGTCTACATATGTTTTAGCTGACGGGTTACATCAACACCATCCCTAGTGTTCTGCTAGTCTTAGAATAGCCCTCTTCAGGACTAGTAATTTCTTAATTAGTCAACAAGATGTTCAAAAGGTTCCCCAGTGAGTCACAGTTTGTCGAAAACTTGTCAGTATCTTATGGTTGGACTGGAGCGTTATTGACTATTGCAGGAGATTTTCTTCTTTCCTGTAGATTGCTTAAAGCAAATCCTTTTATAAATTCTGCCCTCCACGTGTTTTAGAATGTGGATGAGTTTGCAGGTTGTTGGGAAGTCTTCCTCAGTTTGCTGCAGTCTATTTACTGTGACTGCTTTTTCATGTCATTCTTGATGGTGGTTATACCTGCGTTATTCTCGAGAGGTTTAGCAGGTATAGTACTGTGTTGCGGCTTGTAGTGGGCGTTGTGCCTTAAAAGTTACGATTCGCCTTTTATTTTCCTTTAACTTTCACGATTTTCGCCCCATCAATCCCGTCCTGAGGAGACCACATTCATCTTCTTGGACCTCCCCTCAGCAGCTGCGGCCGATGACTCTGACGCAGCACCAGTCTCCTCGCTCCCCGAAGATGTAATTACCTGGGAGCGTGACTGGGCCTTGCGTCTGGGCCTGGTGGATGCAACACGGCTGCCTTGTGCCACAGCGCCTTCTCCGCCCTCTTCTTCCAATGTCACTGTGGATAAGGAGACATAGAAGACATACATCAGGGTCCTGTCCCTATGTGTGATTTGCACAATACAAATGCACATGAAATACACTGCCAAAGGTCACAACCATCATCACCCTGCACAACACACAGGTACATGCGATGTACAATCACTTACATGTCGGTCCTTCACAACAGACAATCACATCCTTGGACAAGGCACTGTCAGCACATAAAAATTCTGCATGCTCCTCACAGGCATCATGGGACATACACATGTCATTCACACACATCACCTGACAGCCCAGAAGCAGTGCACGGAGATATGACATGCTCCAGTTCCATCCATCCATCCATCCCGGACTGGTGGCCAGTCACACAGTCACATCTCAGACCCATGCACATGTACACCATGCATGTCCATGATGTTGAAAACAGCACCAATGAGTCACACCGCTCACACAGCCATGTCTCAGACACATATAAGTAACCACATGTACATATATATCGTTACATGCTGCATCACATCATACATAGCAGCAGTAACACCTTTGTTAGCACACAAGCCTCAATGGACACACATACAGCACTGTCTCGGACATGCACACAGGCATCTGTACAAGAGGCATACCTGCGATATGGACAAGGTGCACACTCCTATCACACATCAACATGCACATGGACTGTTGAGGGCACCAACACATGGACACTTAACGGTCGACTCCAGACAGAGCTGCAAATCCAAGACCTGGCATGCAGCACTGGGTAAAACCGCTCCAGGACCCGCATGCCGGTGTTGTTCAACCAGCTCAGCACTCCCCTTGATTCAAACCAGCCTGGAGGAAGTGCTGGGCCTTGTTGTGGGTCCTGGCTTTGAGGTCCTCCCAGTGTTTGTGGACATGGTGGTAGTCCCAGGGTGCCACCCCCTCTGCATTGATGGCACCCATGATGTCATCCCAGATCTTCTTCCGTCCTTCCTTGCCAACTTGCGTTGGTCCATGGAAGAGGGCATCATAATGCCCAGAAATTGCTCTACCAGGATGTCAACTTCTCTTGCACTGAAGCTGACAGCCCTCTGCCTTGCTGCCGTGGGGTTGCCAGTTGCCTCAGGTGATGTTGGTTCTGACATGGCAACCCCTGAGGCAGGTGTGGGTGGGCAAGGTGGTCCTGGGGCTGGGCTGTGGAACAGCGGTCTGGCACGTTGGGAGTCTTCGGGATCAGCAGAAGTGGTCACAGGCCCGACAATAGGAGCACTGACAATGGCTGGATAGCGGGAAACCAAATTGCAGGGCACGTGGGCAGCAGGCACACACAGTGGGCAGGCAACAGCAGATGGCTCATAGGAGGCAGCTCAGGGCAGTTGGAGGCAGGTAAATGGGCTGGTGGGCAGGAGCGTGGGTCTTCCGTGTTACTTAAGTGGGCAGCTGGAAACAGAGTGACTCCGCACATGCGGAAAGAGCGCATTAGCGTCAAATCAGAGGAAAGGGCCTAAGCACGTAAATTGCGTGAAATGTGCTGAACGTTGGATGTGGCATCCAGAAGTAGTGCGTATGAGACTTGTGCGAGTTATAGAGGATGGACGTGTGGACTTCATTTCCACGCAATCTCTTCACTGCTGCGACCATGCAAGCTATTTATTTTGGTGGGGGATTTGCCTCTGTGCACACGCGTGTGTACTTTTGAGGCTGATGGTGAGTCACATATGCATTTTGCATTCTGTGGGTGTCCCTGTCTGTCGCGTACCCCCTTTCTTAACATCACAGTACCTTACATGTTGTTCACTTACTCATTTCGGTGCCACAGCGTACTGTGTCATGTTTGTTTTTTTGGGGTGCCTGCACATTACGTGGTCTGTTTATTTTCCCCAGGGGTTACTTTGATCCTTGCAGGAGCACACTGGTACCTTTAACATCACATACACTGCCCTTCACTGAAATTGCCCAGGACAATTAATAGCTGTGCCTCCCATTGTACTATTCCATCAGTGCCATGGTTGGGAGGGCAACAAGTGGGAAGGGTGGCAGAGGTGTACAAGGTAGCTGAGGTGGATGAGGTGTCCGAGGGACCCGAGGTGTCTGGGGTATCAGAGGCCATGCAGGGAGAGCTATGCCCCCCATCCAACCGGGTCAGGGAGATGCAGCTGATGCTGACGTCCCCAGCACCCAGGGTCCAGGAGCAGCATTGTCATCTGCTATCCACACTGGCCAGGGTCAGGAAGCTGCAGGGGAAGCTGCAACAACCACCACCCAGGCTCAGGGTCACCAAACCAGGCCTATAGTTGTCCCAACCCAGGCCCACCAAGTCCCAAGGGCAGATGTCCTTGTCTCTAAGGTCAAGAGACGTGCAGAGAATGGTCCTGGCACCAGCACCCAGGTACAGATGCCTGCAAGGCAACCTACTGTCCCAGCATCAGTGGGTGATGCCACAGCCTAGTCCACCAGTGCTCCAGGCCCTACTGACCCAAGTGGACCCAGCCACTTAGGGTCTGCACAACCTTGCAAGAAGGCAAAGCATGCAGTAGGGGAACAGGCTCAAATCCAAGGCACGGCACAGGAGACCCACACGTCGAGGAAGAGGAACTTCAGTGATGAGGAACTCCAGACTCTCGTGGACTACGTGCAGGAACATGAACGTGACATGCTTGTGCAGGCAGGGAGCACACATACACCTGCCCAGCGTATGGCCCACTGGCAGCGTGTCACAGATCTAATCAACGCCTTGGGCAAGGAGAGGCACACAGCTCCTGAGGCAGTGAAGCATTGGAATGACCTCCGGTGCCGAGCCAAAGATAAACTGGGTGACACCTACGCCTCTACTCTGGTGACTGGAGGTGGGTCACCACGAGAGGAGGAGGAACTCACTCCACATGAAATTATCATTACTGACATGATTGATGTGGAGTAGATTTAAGGCGTGGGAGACCTGCCAATTAATGAGGGAATATCCAGTGGGTGGTGATGCGTGTGTGTCCAGGACATGTGTATGTTCGTTGGATGAAGTGTAATGCTTGTCTGGCAGGTCTGCCTGCATTTACATGACTGTGATGGGTGAACCATGTCATGGTGGACTGACACGTCCTGGAGACTGCATCCAAACAATGTGCTACACACTGTGAGAATCCTAATCACCACACATGTTCACAACATTGTGATGCCTATGTTTGTGGGCTATGCTATTTACATGGGTCTTCATGTATATTTCTGTCCTTGTGCAGGTGATGAGGCACTGGATCCAGAGAAGGAGGTGGAGGAGGAACAGGATACTGATCTGCAAACAGGCACCAGTGGAGGATGTGGTGTGGCTGCCCATGATGAACCACTGGTGCTACAGTCCATCCCGGGCCAGACTCAGTATGAATCCGCCTCTGATTTTACCTATGGCTCTGGTGATTAACCAGAATTTGAATCCTCTTTGCTGTTCCAGCTGAGTGCATCGAGTGTGGGTGCTGTTGTATCCCAAACATCTGAAGGGGGGACAACCCCCCACAGGGCCAATCAGTGTTGGTACATCTGTCTGTGGTGGTTACGGCTGCAGGGTCATGCTCCACAATATTGATGCCTGGTCCTGGGCCAGTTGATCAAGGGAGGGATGCAGTCCTGCAGCCACAGACAGTGCCGTCACATCAAGGGCCAGGTTCCCTTAGCCTAGGCAGGCATGTGGTCCACCAAAGAGGTGGCCGTGTAGTAGCTGGCAATACTGTGTGGGAGAAGTCCATGTATACTGTTGCACAACAACAGGGTGCTTCATATGAGATGTTGGCTCAGGGCATGGATAGGGTGGCAAATTCCATGATCCCCCAGAAAGACAGGTGGAGCACCAGCTGCACGCATTGCGGTCCACATGCCACTCACACAGGCTGCACATTGAGGCCAGCAACAGGAGCCGACGGACGGATCTGAGGGCTCTGCAGGCATCCCTGGTTGTAGAGGGTCGGGCCCACAGGGGCGCCCTGAGGTTAGAGTATAGGTCCCTCAGAACTACACTGGCTGCACTCGAGTCAGCCAGCAGTAGACAGTCTGAACAGCAGATGAAACAGTTGACTCATACCATCATGGAGGAACTCCTGTGAGGTGTTGCATGGGGACCTCCGGGCCATCATGTTGCAGAGGCAATCATCTCAATCCCGCATGGCTACTGCCATGGAGGACCAGGCCAGGGCTATGCGTGGTTATCCTCTCTTACCACTACCACATTCTGATGCTACACCAGAGGGTGGTGACAGCAGCGACAGGTCTCCCTATCCATGATAGCCGTGTGGCCCATTAACCCATGGAGGTTTTTTTCTTCTCAACATCCACACATGTGGGTGTTGACGTGCACACTGCACCTCCTCCATTTTTGGTTTGTTTTACTATTGTGCATTTATGTGACAGTGTGTTGCTTTGTGTGGCATCTGAGGGCATCCACTGTAGGTTCCTCCTGGACCCATGCAGGCTTGTCTCGTGTTGGTACACTCCTTGTTTGTGCCTTAGGGTCCAGACACATATGCCACTCCTGCTTCCCCTTTCCATGGGCTTGCAATGAGTGCAGCGTGTAAAAGTAACTTACACAGAGGCAATGGGCTTCCATTATATCTGTGGGCAGTCTCAAGGCCGACCTGTGTATACACCCCTAGTGGGATTCATGATTGTTTGTCCAGTGCATGGCTACCATCCCTTTTTGTTTGGACATTGAGATCCATCCTTTGTTCATGTTCCATCTTCATGTATTAGCTTGCCTATCTCCATTATTGTTATCCTTCCTGCTGTATGTGCTTCCCTGCCCCTTTTAGTTAGCAGTGCCACACGAAAATGCAAGGGTGCCATGTGCAAGTGTCGACACATTGAGGCACATGTGCAATTATGATTGGTCACTGTCAGACAGATTCACTCTTGGGTCTTTTTTTGAAGTATTTGCTGTATTTGTTGTATGTTGTACTGGCCAATTGATGTTCCTGTGTACATTATTATTTTGTTGTCTGAGAGTGAGTTATTTCTGAACTTGTTCCATTGATCGTTGAGCGCTTTGTTACAGTAGTGTTATGTGTTGGCCATTTCTTTGTCTCTTTTCACATTGCATGCCATGCCATAGTGTGTCAACCAGGTGACATGTAGTGGGGGAGGGTTTAGGTGACATACCGGCATTTGGATGTGTACTTTGGCATGATGTTAGTGGCATACTCCATCTTCCATGTGTTCCTTGTGTGCACACCAGATTGAGTTACTTTAAGTACTAAGGGATGCACACAATGTAACACTTCCAAAGACAGATTCTCAGGGTGGTAAGGTTGGGACAGATTATTGTCCCTTTGTCATCATCGATTGTCAACTGGAAAGTGCCATGGCTGTCTGCACTCCGCATGGGTATTTTTGGACCTGCAGTTCCATGATTTTTAGGGAATAAAGCAGCACTATCTGAGAGTTAATTCTGTTCGGTATCTCACCAATATGTCGGGTTTGTGAATTGCCGGCAGACGTATTGTTCAAATGCGGCAGACATAGCTCTCAAAGTGTTTTTTACAACAGAGCTTTCAGCAATTCCTGATGTCAGTTCAAAATTGTTCAAGACCCATTCTGATGTGGTCTCTTAAGGGAGCAATTAATTACTTATATTCTATAAGTGCAACCTTGTCGTGATAAGTAGTGAGTAGTGTGAAGCACAATTCTGGGAATAAGCAATGCATTTTTATGGTGCCCTTCTGCTTTAAACTTGAGGCAGATTCCAATTGCCTTTGGTTTTCACCTTACACTACCCTTTCAAAAGCCATTTTTTTTTCACTTGGCAATGCAACGTCATGTGAATGAAACCTGTAGTATTGCATAGCTTTAACACAAGCCTCCATAAATCACTGTGCATTGAGCCTAAAAAGCAACTTGTGTATGGGCTGCATGATTTCCATTTAATTCTTTCCCATGTAGAAAGTTGAGAGCTGCAATTGTATTATCTTTCAGTATAGGAAATAAGTAAAGCAGCAGTCATACAACAAAACAACAGGTCTCACATTTCAGTAAAGGGTGTAGTGTGTGTCAGCCAGTATTACAATTATCAAGGGAGTTCACCATGAAATTCTACAGTTACCCCATTATCAAATGCATATTCCTATCTAAAGTGAGGGATGCTGTTAAGTCAGAAATATCATATTTAAGACCTATTTGTGTCACAGACATAAGGCAGCACATTTATCTTCTATAATTACTTCACTGTTAGTCTCGTATGCAGTGCCATGATGCCTTTTGGTGATAGTGTGCTATGTAAATGTAGTTAACATAACTTAACATAATATATTACTTGTAAACTGAAGGTCCTCAAAAACGTGGGTATTGCACAAGTGTATTGCTTTTGAAATCTTGTTACTGAAGGACAGATAATGTGATTGTGTGAAGTGCTTGACATTTGAGAACACCTTTGCTTTGTCAATATGCAATGTTGGAATACATCAGAGGACCTTCCTGAGCTATTGGTTTAGACATATATTTGACACAATAAACTCACAGAAAAAATGTGCAGACTGAAGTGGGAATAAGAACAAGAGGACAACAGATGTGTTTGTGTTTGATCCACTGCAACTTGCAACACTGTTACTATCTCTGCTATCACTACCTACTTAACCTCCTGATGATCTCAGCTGAGGGTGCTAATGTCTCTGCCAGGACCACCCATGACGGACTAAAGCTGCTGCTTCAGAGCAGTTCAACACAGGCCCCTGAATAACCCAATTGAGCCATTAAGTGAAAGTATCTAGAGTTGAGTCTTTACCCATAGTAGATACTCTGAACACTTAAGTCCCTTGTGAAAGGGCCTGCGTTCAGACTCTGTCAGGGGAGCAAGGGGGAGCCTGGCCCTTGCCCTTTTACAGTGCCTGAGCACGGGATCCGATCCCAGCCTTATTTACCTTGAGATGCAGTGATGAAACTGTAAAGAGAGAAGGCTGGTGGCAGGGCTGTGGTGAGCCCTGCCGTAATCCAAAGGACCATGGCAGCAGCCAGAGCACTGCCGCCAAAGATGCTGCAGAACATCACAGAATGCTGCAAACACTGCAACACTGGCCCGGCATTAGCTGTAGCTCTCTCATAGGCAGAAAAATACACTAAACCACCATGGAAAGTAAAAATAATAAAAAGGATCTCTATGAAGACCACAGAGTAGAAACACTGCCACTAAACCACCAAGGAAAATACTTTCAAAATAACGGCCTACATGTAGGCCATTATAATCTGACTAGCCCACCAGGACATTTGGGGAAAGTATTGTCCTACAGGAAGGCCTTAAACAGCAGACCTCCCTATTCCCAATCAGGGTCCATGTTAGAAATGAATGAAGAAGGGGAGGGGTTTACACACCCACGTAAGCCATCCCTCAGCTCTTCCCATGACACCCCCCTCAAGGAAGGTAAGTTATTGGATAGGGTAAGTATTCAATTTTGGGAGTGGATGGGGTATTTAAGGACATTTGTGTGTTTGTGAGTGTGCTGTGTGGGTTAGTTTGTAGAGAACAGGAGGTGGAGGAGGATGTCAAGGATGCCTTAGAGAGAAAGGAGTGCTGAGAGTATTGGACAGAGTGGGTCTGTGAAGTGTTTATGTGTGAGAGTAAGGAGCGTGTGGAATACCAATAGAGTAGAAGTTAGTGGTAGTAGAAGGTAGTATACATTGGGAGTAGTGTTACTAGCAGGTAGTGTTATTTGTGGGAAGAGTAGAATGGTAGTGGGAGCATTGGCGTGCTGAGAATGGATTACACCACCACTAACAATCTGATGATACACCTCATAAAGATGGCTATGATGATTTCCCCAAAAGCGGTGAACAAGAGGTGGGCCAAGTGGCATTTGTATGGGGAACCAATTCAAACCGGCAGTACAGTTGTATATCTGGGATACACAATTAATAACATCACAAAATTTGGGAACTGTAGGGTTATACAGCAGCTATTACAAAGTGTTTGCAGATGAAGGGGTTTCAATAGCAGCTAGAAAATGGGTGCTCATTTTAAAAGTACTCAGTAAAATGTTCAGCAAAATGTTTTCAGTAGCAGCATGCAAATGGGTGCTCATTTTAGGAAATACCAAACAAAATATACAATCATTTTAAAATGCAAGTGGGGGCAAATTAGGGATACAGATCAGCAGGTTAATGGGATCAACCTGAAGTTAGAGAAGAGATGGGATTACATGAAGCAGGTGAAATGCCACATTAGGTCTGTAGTAACAAGGCAGAGTGTTTTGCAGAAAAGACAGTAGATTCAATGTGTATTACACACAAATTACGAGGATTCCAATCTGTGTAAATTGCATTGGGAAATAACCTATATAATAAAACTAACTTCCCATTAGCAAAATCCTGACTAATTAGATTTCCTGATTAACATGGCAATGCAATTTAAGGAGACTCGGTTAGACTCTGTTTAATATTTCTTCATGAATGATGAATGTGGAAAAATAAAAACACGGTAATTGATGAATAGCTGTTTCTTATGCAGTTTGAAGCCTTCATTGTTTGCACAGGAAGAAGTAGTTACATGAAGGCTCTTGTAATGTGATTGGCAGAAACTTAGGTGGTGTCCAGCATGTCAGGAGAAAGGCAGGGTTATTCTTAATTGACAGCCAGATAGAATATAGGGAGTTGAGCTGAGCGACATGGGGAGTTCTGTTCCTGCCTGCAACATTGTTGGGTACTGGGTTCCTGGACTGCAGTCGGAAGACAGTGCAAAGGGAGATGACGCTCTGGCATTGAAGTGGCTGAGATTCCAAGGCTGAGCCGTGGGCAGTGTGGGGTGTTTGCGCAGATAAACCCCAGCAGAAATAGATTACCCGGGCGTAAAACGGAAACTTCATAAGTAATTGTAAGTGAGGTTTTTAATTGAGGAGAACATGGGCTGAGTGCATTTTGTTTCAGTCAGCACAGAGATTTATTTTTAAAACAAAACTTGGTGTTTTCATTTTGCATGTCCTAAATGATCACAGTGTAAAATGACAGGTTAACAAATGATATCAAAGCTTTGCAATGCCTGTTTTGTCTTTTCTATTAGGAGCTTCAGCAGAACTAATGTGAGTAAGATTGTGGGAATGTATTATTTTTGATTAGGTTACATTGTTATTGTAAATCACATGGCTTAACAGAATAATAAAAAAATTGGATTTGTTTGGTGTAAGGATTTTTCTTTTCTGTCTCCAAAGTTTCATGTTTTAATGGGGAAAGATATCTAGGAGGTAAAATCAGAGAAAAGCAGATACATATATATAGGCAAGATAGAATGTGTGTGTGTGGATATGAATGTGCTCCACTCTGTATGCTGAAGGGGGAGCAAAGCCTTTCCAAGGCGTAGGTCTTTGGTGTAAATAAACCACTGACACAATCCACATGTAACAAGTGGTATTATTCATGACTTTACTGGGTTCCCTAAACATGTGCTAGGTCTGGGAGAGGGGTTACAGTCAGCCTAGGGTCTATCATATTTATAAAGAGAGAAGGTTTGCCTTATCATAGGGCTATATTATAGAAGGTATGCTCAGCACTAAAATTAACAAAAAAATAAGATACAGCTAAGATGACCACAACAATAAGATACCAAATAGGATAATACTAAACCACTTCCAAAATAAGCTAACACTAAATTACCACCAAAATGAGGTAAGGCTGATTTACCGCCAAAATACTGCCAAAATATCACAATGCTAAAATACCACCAAATCAGGTAATAGCACTGAAAACAAAACCTCCTACAAGTCAAGATTAATGGGGAAACTACCAGCATTGGTTACTCAGTTTAAGAAAATTAAGATTAAGTATTGTAGGTTCACTTTAATCCCACTGTTAACCTGCTATAGCCAAAACATTCTCCCATCACTGCTATATGGGATTGAATGTATTGACCGGTTCTGGGTCCAGCACACACTTAACAGATCTCTGTTGGTTAATCTGCACATATGAGACCAACCAAACTGTATGCAGAACAATTACATTTATTTGTACTCGAATTTAAAACAAGTTGCGTCACACTGCTATTGACAAAAGCCCTTTTTGCTTTGCCTAAATAATCGTGGATGGTTTCAGCATTTAAGGCATTGTAAAAAAACCTTATACATTGGTTCTTTACTTTCACTGTTTCATAGTGTGGGTTAGTAAAGTTTGTGACTTCAAATGTGGTCTAGTTGATTTCACATCTATCTGGTCGACACTTAAATGGTGTTTCTGGCATTCAGCTGTTATTGTTGCGTCTGGTGCGCTTCATTAACTAGATATTTATTTGTGTATCTTTTCGACTAGCACATCCTAGAAGCACAGGATCAAACAAACCCAGTGCACAGACGGCACTGCAAGCAATGAACTCCCAGCAGATTCAACGCTAACCTGTCACAGCAAATAAGTATGGCACAGGTAGGACAATGTCCAAGCACACAAATACAGGATTTCCATGTAGAGACACACCATTCACAGACCCCGTATTTTACTTACCTTTATTTTAGATGTCCCAACCAATGTGACAGCACAAGTCCACTGAAGTTGTCCTGAAGACGGCACCAGACGCAACAATAACAGCTGAATGCCAGAAGATCCAGGAGAGACGTCTCCGTACTATGATCTGATCTGAACCCTGATTGCTTGTTGTGAAAAATATCTGCTGATTCCAGGTGGGTTTGAAGCTGTTTTTTGGCCACTGTGTCTAGAATCTTCAGCAAAAAATGTGAGTTGGTAGTGGGCCTTAGATTATTTGCATCTTTAGGATTCAGGCCTATTTTCTTCACCACAGTGGTGATAGTTACCACCGTAATTGTATCTGGGACTGAGATGGAAGAATTTACCAACCTGGAAAAGAAAGGAGCACATTCTTTACCAATGTCCAGGATACTTTTCACTGGTATGTTTCAGTGCCTGTCCGATACTAGTTCATCTTCATGCTCGACTTGACAAAGACATATTTTCCAGTGCTCATACACCCACATCCAAGAGAGAATACTGCACCCTGCACACAGGCAGTCCTGATTCAGTTATTGGCCCTCTTCTTGGAGTTACATGGTTCCCCATGTTACCTGGGAATTTTTTTATGGATGTTGTCCCAGAACCATACCAGATCCCTTCAGGAGATTAATTGGATGATATTGCCATCTTCAGTAAAATCTGGGAGCAACATATAAAATATTGTTACTTGGTCTGCTAGTATCTAAGGGACATGAGACTAATGGGCAATCTAGAAAAATAGAAGAAAGGATGAAGATGGGCACTACTTAAACATAAAAGTGTTATAACAATAGGCAAATCTATTTTTTAAAAACAGTAAATCAGAGTGTCCGGAGAAGGCAGGTAACAAAATCCTTAGCACAAGGACAAAAGCTATACCAAAAAAACGGATCAGGGGTACCCCTGACCCAACCTGATGCTCACAGTTAGTATGCACTTAAACTTTCATAATATTTGATGTGTATGAATTCCTTTCTTAATATGACAACTCAATTCTCTACAAAGTAAAATGAATAGTCCATATTTATTTCATCTTTTTAGAATGCAGTATGCGCTACAGAAGCCAATGCATTTCGGAGCAGTCTCTGTCTTCAGGGCTCAGAACGAATCATAACGCCAGTGCAAAAATCATATATCCAACCAATGTTGTGTATTATAGTACAATGTCATGATGCATGGCACACCCCAAAAAAGTCATGAATTGACAAACATAGACCAATAAATCTACAAAAAAGATTAGAAAAGAAAAAATATATCTGATTAGTGAGAGAAAGCAGCAGAGATTTGGGTCAGCAGAGGATTCACAAGTCAGTATCCATCCCTTGAAGTCAGTGTACGAGACAAGAGCCTTCAAGATGCACCTTGGTGGTAAACAGAAGAAAATGGTATTCTCTAAGGGCAGTGTTTGAGAGAGTAATGCTCAGACAATTTTGGTTTCAGGACACTGCAAATATTTGGGGGTGAGGGTGAAACACCAATAAGTGTCCTTCTTTCATATTTCTTGGACAAGGTATATTCCATCAAATTACACCTGGGAGGAAAGCAGGAGAAGCTGAGAACCATGAGTTCAGTTTGTGTGCAATCACAAATAAGTGATTTTGTTGGGAGTAAATCACAAAGGTTTGAGAAGGTCGGTGATACACTAATCAGTGTCAGTTCCTGGAATTGAGTTGACAAAACACATTCTATCGGGTGACACCTTGTAAGACGAACAGTAGGAGCCGAAAATCTCTGACCAGAAGGCAACTTGGGTGTCATACTTGTATAATTAGTGTGGCAGGAAGCAGCATAGATTTGGGGAGCTGGGAGATGCAATATTCACTGTCTGTCTCTTGAAGTGAGTGGAGAAACACAAGCCAACAACTGACACCTAGGAGGAGAAGCTGAGAATCCCTGATTTCAGCTTTCTGGAGCGGCACACTGTAATATCTGAGTAAAGAAACAGAAAACATTTGGTGTGATGTTTGTCTCTTTCAACCAGTCATTTTCCATCTCTTACAGTGAGTAAATGTGGTGAATGCCTAAAATGACGTTGGAGGAAGAGCAGGAGGAAGAAGGGGAACCAAGAGGGCAGCTTTGGATATGTGATGCTTGATATTCATGGTTGGAATCAGTAGATATTTGGAGAAGCAGGTAATTCACGAGTAAGTGTCTTCCTCTTGAAGTGAGGGGATGAGGCACATTCTTTTAGGTGACAACTCGGAGGAAGGGCAGCAGGAATCTAAAATCTCTGAGGCAACTTGAAGGGGAGTAGTACTCATGTGATTTTGTTTGCAGCAAGCTACAGGAATTTGGGGACCAGCCACTGAGTGAACGACACATTTTGACAAAATGTTGAAAAGCACGCAAATGACCAAGAGGCAGGGGTAGACAAGTTTCTGGTGGAATTTTCAAATACATAGTAAAATGTGCTGTGTGCGCTGTGACGATGGTGACAATTATAACAATGAAAATGATGATGATGACTTAGAGGATGATTAAGACAAAGATTATGATCCATTAGAGTCCAGAGAAAAATGTGGTTTGCTTCTGAAAAGCAATGATACTGAAGAGGAGGTTGTAGTAGTTATTGATGTGTGCCCTCATCTGTCTACAGTCTCTTTGATAAATAATATTCCTGTTGCATATCAAAAAGAAAATCACATGATTATTTGGACTACAGAACATCACCAGCAACACTATCAGCAAAAACATTGCACTGAGATGTGGCAAGTTTGTTTATTGTTAGCCCACATCAAAAGTCGAAAGTATGGCAGTATGTCACACAGAATGAACAGCAACCAAATCTGTCTACTTGCACACTGTGCCAGAAAATGGTGGGCCATGGGAGGACAGGGACAAACCTGGCTACCACCTCTTTGCAGTCCCACATCAAGTGGCACCATGCACAGACATGGAAAGATTTTAAAAGATCTGAAGTGTATCTACACCATAAGACAATCAGCATTCCTCTGCCAGTCTACACAATTAGCCCTGAAAAAACTGCAGCTGTGTCAGTGCTTGGAGAGGGACACCAAAGTCGACCCTTGAACCTCACTTATGCCTGGCAGGGAATCCACATTGCATCAGACCAGTGTTGTGGAAGCTTTCATATGAGTGTGAACAAAAATAGTATACGTTACAAGGCAGGTAGTGCCTGCTGTATGCTAACTTTGCCATAATGCAGAAATATTCATTTTGCCCTGTGAAGTTCCCAGCCTCTTTCATTCTCATAGTCTCACCTTACTGTTACTGGTGCCCAATATCTCTGTGTTACTGGGATATCATGGGTGCTGGCAATGGCGGTAAGTTCCCAATCCATGGAGTCCAATAGGACTCCATTGAATGGGAACCCCTGAATCACTGTCACTGCTGTAAACGGTGCTGGTGATTCTTCACTGCCAATAGGGTCCTGAACTACCGGTAGGTAAGGCCTGCAGGTAGTTCACTGCCCCTACCGGCAGACTCAGAGTAACCCGATCTGGAGATAATGCTGTTGCAAGTAGTACCAGACTATTTACTGGCATTTTTTCCAGACCTGGTTACGCCTAATGAGACCATAATGCGTGTCTTCTGCTTTCTTCATGTTTTTCACCTTGCGGTCATTAACACATTATTGGAAATTGTGAGTCTGGGCTTACCATACCAAGAGTACACTGTTCCAATTGTAGACACACCAACAGTTGCTGTTGCACAACTTGACATCTTCAGTGGCCACCCATTGGACATCTATTTGTCACATGTTGGACAGGCTAAGTGAGCATTGAAATGGTATCACAGATGACTGCAACACTCACAGCAGAGTTTCAGATAAGACATTTGTGGCACAGTGTCAGTAGCAGCTGCTGTCTATTGCCAACTCCATGATATAACCTTCCAAGGTGGACTTCTAGTAGGATAGTGGTCACAAATCATCCATTAGCCAGGTTACCACTCTGTTAGATGTGTTTGCGTATAACCCATTCAAAATAAAGAAGGCCCATGCTTTGATTAGAGATGGTGTTGCAGCACAGCTTGTGTGATACCCACAATCAGCATTGAATGAAAATCCATGGATAGCTGTATTCAAAGGTAATATTGAGCCTGGGAAATATCTTCATGAAGACACATTTCAGTGTGAAATTGGCCACCTTTCCTCCCCATGTGTCAGAGGAGGAGGATGGCATCAACCATCATAAGGAGAGACACTGTGCATATGTGCAAGGGCATTTTGTTTCAGCCCTTGCATTTGAAGTAAGAATTCAGGCAGCTAGAAAACACCAAGCATCCCACATTTTGCCAAATACACCTGTCAATTCAAGCTCATGATTACAGTACATAAGTGACAACTGTTGAAAACTGTGTGAGCAATATGGAACATCCGACTGGGAAGATGCTGTAGGGTACACTCTAGCTTTTTGAATCTACAGACAATTGATCATCCCCCACACATATGTTTGAGGCCTATATACCAGGCACTTCACAAATGGGAAAGGGTTAAGACGCAGTACAGTAAGTATATCAAGCGGTACATCTGGCCACCAGCTCCTGTGTGAGTTGCTGTTGAATTTATACACTTCTCCCACACAAGTCTGCAGTCTGAGAGAGTTTATATTGCCACTAACTGCCGGAAATATTCAACAGTACCACCTCTTGTACAACTGTCCTTTATACAAAGTAACAGTCACTTCATTGTGGAAGATTATGGACTGATATCTTCACATAGCCCACAAAGCAGCTCTTAAGAATCCTTTGCGGGCAACACAGCAATCGACAACAAGTCTCTTAATTGAGAGCATGTTTGCCCGTTCTTCTGTTGTTCCCATTCTATTGTTCTGGTGCTGGCAGCTTTCTGACATGTCAGCCTTTGCCTTGCCTCTGTACTTAGGTACTGCCTCCTGGCTGACCACTTTGTACAGCGATGGTTTCAGCTTCTAGCTACGAGGCCCATTCCAGTGTTGGAATCTCTGAATTGGCTCGTTAGTGTACCTGACCTAGGATTGTTTAAAGGATTGTGCTTGGATGCTGTTTCCTTGTCTGATTTATGTGCCCCTTGCCTTCAGGCTGGACTGCCTTGGATTAACTCTAAATCTCTATTTTTCTAGCTATTGTGTTTCATATACATTTTGTACCCTTGGGTACTGCTTGTCACCTGTGCCCTCCTGTATATGGAGCTTCTTCCCTCCACTACTCTTCACCTTTTATCTTGTTTGACTTCAGATGTCTTCCTCTCCTATGGATTCCTTGCTTTGACTTGGTGCTGAACTTCCTCCTACATTCCTTTAGTTTACCCCCAGTTTGTGTATACCAATGCCCTGATACCCCAGAGTTTGGGAGTTGCCATAAAATCCTTTCCCATTTCTCCTGGGACCTGTACAAGGTACTTAAATTATTAAGAATTGTGGGCTGGAAGGAAGGTAATGTAGTTCCAATAATAATTCTGCCCTTGTTCTTTTGTCCAGATCCACTGGGTGTCCCAACGTTTTTGTTTTCTCTACGGTTAGGCTGCTCCTAGTCTTCTTCACCGGGTGAGACCCATTTGGGGAGGAGGAGCAGACAGAATCACCCATGGACGCCGTGCCATCGGAAACTGATCCTGACAATCCGCCATGACTGACATGCAAAAATCTGAGTGTAATTGCATTGTAGTGACATGTGAACATTTATGGTTACTTATGGGGTTTTATTGGGCTCTAAAAAATGAATAGAGTTAAAATGCAGGTGTCACAGTTTCATGTATTGCTAACTGTGCAGACAGGTGTATGCATACTTCAAGAAGTTTTGAGTTTGGCAGATACAATATTTTACAAAATGGAATGATACGTTCACATTTAGTTTAACAAAACAAAAATGGTCTATTCTTTGTACGTGAAACTGCTTATCCGGATCGTATCTGGTACATTGCGGGTGCAACTCATAGCTGTTGTTTCTGTGTAATTTCTGTGTCATTTTTATGGGGGGGCATACCTCCTTCTTCACCCGCCACCCCGCCCTACCCTTAAACATTATACAAACAAATATTCCCTCGCCCCCCAACCCCAATAGAAATGCAGCAAAAAATGTTGCAAAATGGCTGTTAAAACAATGTGGGGAAACAGTGCAGGTGACCTGGGTCGGAATATTCGGGTATCAGACATCGCTCACGTCGGGGCAACTTCTCACACTGTTTCTGTAAACTCCATTGAAACAACACTATTTTGGTAAAAGACTTTGATGGATATTTGAAAGCTGCATGATGGTTTCTGATGGTGCTGTGAAGCTCAGTGAAGACCGTTTCATGTGCTACATCACCGGCCCCTGATAAATTACATTTCTCCCTTTGCAGAGATGGACCAGGTACATACTTACTCGATAAAGAGTAAGTATTGTGCGTTTAAAGTACAACATATCAATAAAACAATTACAGTTCATGAAGATTTAAATTATGGGTGTCGTGGCTGAGCGCCGGGAATGATGGCCGCCTGAGAGTGCAGCTCTGCCTCAAACTCACACTAAATATGCATTAAGTCTTTATTTTATATCTAATCTTACCTTTCTGAGTACGTTCCGTCCCCAGAAGCTGTTCCGCGAGGTTGGTGGAGTCCCGCCTGCGGTCCGCATCTAGAAACAGCATCTTTTCGTGCCGCGCTGCGTTCCGTCGTCGGGCTCCAGGCATCAAAGACGCGCACCGCCCCTCGTGTGGAGAGGTGTGGTGTCGCGTCCCAAGTGAAGTGCAGGCTTAGTCCTGGTTTCGCGGGCCCCGTATCCTGAACGGCGCCACCCGTGGCAAATTATATAAGGAAAAAAAAAAGAAATGAACATCAGAAGCTTTATTCACACGACAAAAGAAGGAAGAATCACAGGAGCTGGCACATATAAGGACTGAGGAAACAAAGTTAATAAAGAAAAACAAAAGGTTAGAGGATAAGAAGGAGGAAGAGGAAAGGGGGAATGACAGAAAACATCCCTAATATACAAGTTTAAGAAAAAATATTAATATATTAAGTGAAGGAGGTGAAGGGAATAAGTGAATTAGACAGATGTCTACTAATGCATAGTATGTACCAATAACTCCCATCCATCTTGCATCCTCACCTATAGTATTAATAACACTCACCTCAAGTTCTATCCTTCACATCTCTGTCAACGTGCTCCTTACATTACTATATATTGTGTTGGCTGACTGCTTCTGGATTCCATATTTCTAAAATAATTATTAGATCTCTTCACACTTTCAAGTATACATAGTCTGTGCCTTATTATTTTCTGCTCATCTAAGGCTCCTTTTGATAGAGAATAACAGTATAAATAATATGGATGTAATAATTGCAGACTATGAGTGAACATAACTAAATAGAGATCTAAGAGGTGTTCATACAACTGGACTTAAGTTGTATATTGTCCTAGCATACACCTATTTTCATACCTTTGCTTAAGTCGCTCTTCGAATAAATCTTTTCCAATAAATGTCAGCAATGGCTGCTAACAAAGTAAATCAAAAAAATGCATCCTCAGCAAAGGATGCCACCTCCTCTTCAACTAATCTTAAAAGACCTAAAAGTTACTCACCACCTCCACTAGGCATCTCTGATCCTGCTATGGGAGCCATTCCTGTGGAAATTAGAGCACGTAGACCTTTTATTGAGACTACAAATGCTAAGCTACAGCAGTTAGATGATAGATGGATGGGCGCTAACAACAGAGTGGAAGAATTAGAAAAAATAGTAGGGGTTAACGAAGATATATCCCCTAGAAAAATCCATCAAGGACCTCCAGAGGCATAATGAAGATTTGGAAAATCGTTGCAGGGCAACAACCGACGCATATCGGGTCTGCCAGAAGGGTCTGAAGGCACTGACTCCATTTCTTTTCTACAAAAATGTCTACCAGCCATCCTACCTTGGAAACAACATTCAACATACAGAGGGCTCATAGAATAGGTCAAACTACAGTATCTAGCACTTATCGTCCTCACCCAGAACTCTCATATTCTATCTACTGGAATAATCACAACTACAACTTATTATATCCACAGCTAAAGAGCGCAAATCCCTCATATGGCATGGCAGCAAGCTATTCATCTCACAGGATGTGGCCAGAACCACAGCTCAATGAAGAAAAGTTTATTATCCTTTCGTCCCACTCTAAAGCAGCTAAATATCCGCTCCGGATTATACCATCCATGCTCCTTTAAGGTGACACATGAAGGACGTACAGCTGTATGTGATGTTCCAGTAGATCTAAGGGCCTTTATTCAATCCATAAAAAGTGATGTCGTGGATACATCCTCTCCTGCACATGCATCAACTTCATCTGTCACTTGAGTTACTGATCTCTAAATATTTGTAGGTTTTCTTCCTTTTATTTTATTAATTACTTAATGCAATTATTATCAAATTACGCCAATAGATTGAGGCGGATGCTCTTGTGGTGTCCCTCTTCCACTGTTTGTCGTTCTTTTTCCTTTTGATGACCCAGTTGGTGCTACCTATCCATTTTATATCCTTCCTCCTACGTCCTTCTCCTATGTCCTGTTTGGTCTCTAAAATCACTTGTTGTTCATGGCCCAAACTTCTTCAATTTGAGATCAAACTCCCTTTTCCCTTCCCTGATCCTCAATGTGTTATCCTTATATGTCTCAGTTTGGGTATATATTTTTCAAACCACATTTTTATGAATCCGGTTGTGGCTTTTCACTACAGCTATATGATGCATGTTTATCATTGTATATATGGCTAAATGATTTTCAAGTGTATTACATGGAACATTAAAGGATGTAAGAATCCCATCAAAAGATGTAAAATTATATCTCATCTTAACAAATTTAAGCCATCATTTGCTTGTCTACAAGAAACCCACCTATCCATCAAAGAGACAATGAAGCTTAAATCCCTTTGGGTAAAGGAGGTTATTACCAGTCTGGCCATAGCTAAAAAATAATGAAGTTGCCATATTAATTAGTAAAAAACAACCCTATAAAACCATAGCTCAAGATGCTGACACCAATGGTAGATTGGTATGGGTAAAACTTTTAATTGACTTTACTCCAGTCTCAATCTTTAACATATATGGTCCCACCTAACCGGATCCCTCCTTTTGGATCTCAATCAAACAAATGATACTCAAAAACAACTTTACCAACTTGATATTGTGTGGAGACGTCAACCAGGTCCTTGATCCATTTTTAGACCAGAAATCCAGTTGCATGTTTAAATCAAACAAAACCCATACTCCTTTTTAAGTTGCCTACCAGAAATGGGACTAATTAATACATGGTGACTTTCCCATCCTACACAGTTAGACTACACCTTCCATTCAGCTCTGCACAACACACTATCACGCCTGGATTATATATTTGCAATTAAAACCCTTTCTGGATCCATTGTAGACTCTAAAATTTCTAACATTATTATATCAGATCATGCACCTGCAATTACATCCTTCTCCCTTACAGAAGTAAATAAAACTGTGAGCAGATGGAAACGTAATAATTTCCTTCTACAAGATCCACAGATTATTGAATCCATTACATTTTTTATCCAACAATATTTCAATAATAAAAACGGTGAAACTTCAGTTGTTAATAACTGGGATGCGTTCAAAGCAGCTTTAAGAGGTCACATCATGGCCCTTTCTTGTAGAAACAAGAAACTAAGGAAAACACACCTAGATGACCTTTATGCCCAACTTACCCAATCAGAGCAATGCTACTATTCAGATTCTAGTTTGATTAACCTTCAGCAGGTGATAAAGTTACGTTTCATAATCAATAAACAAATAACAGAACTGGCAGCAGGAATAATACTTAAATACAAAACTAAGATATATCAAACATCAAATAAAGCAGGCAAAATACTTGCCTCTTACTTAAACATGAAAAAGGAAACATTTCTTATATCCCATATTAAGGACAGTCAGGGGAAATCTTATCATCGCTCAGAAGAAACACTGGATTGTTTCAGAAGATTCTATACCAATCTTTATACCCCAGATTGTTCTATTCCAAATGAGAATATTGATTCCTTTCTTAATAATATTAGTCGAACATCATATCCTCCAACAGACCTTTCTCACCTTGATTATGATATAACATCGTCAGAGATAACAAAGACCATTCACAGCCTTGGTAAAGGGAAAGCACCCAGTCCCGATGGACTTTCCACAGAATTCTATACCAATTTATCTGATGTATTAACCCCAAAACTTAAAGCACTATTCTCACACTTTATTGCCCAAAAAACTTCTTCTGGATCTTTTTCAGAAGCTTTACTTATTATATTTCCTAAACCTGACAAAGACCCAACACTACCCGGTAACTATCGACCCATCTCCCTTATTAATATCGAAAGTAACATTTTTGCAAAAATACTTGCTAATAGAATTGAATCCTCACTTCCATTTCTAGTTAAGGCAGATCAAACAGGATATGGAAGGGTCGCAACATATCCTCTAACTCTAGACTGCTACTCAATGCCATTAACCTAGCAGCCAAAGATAAAAAAGATAAGCAAGGTTATGCTACTATTGCTTTGGATGAGGACAAGGCTTTTGACCATGTCGATTGGAACTTTATGTTTCTAAACCTTTCGCTGGCAGGGATGTGGTGATAAATTCATATCATTGGTCAAACTCCTTTATTCATCCCACAAATCCTCAATATATTTAAATGGTCAAACATCCTCCTCCTTTCCATTGCTCAGGGGTACAAGGCAGGGCTGCCCCTTCTCACCATTACTATATATTCTCTCATTGGAACCGTTATTGGAATTAATAAGATCTAACAAAAATATCCCAGGGATTCAAGTAGGAGCTTCATGTAGCAAAATAGCAGCATATGCAGATGACATCCTTATTCTAATTAAAAACCCCAAACATCACTTACCCAATCTCCTCAATGCTCTATCACAATTTGGTCAAGTATTAGGATACAAATTAATTAGACAGAAATCAGAAATCATGCCCTTAAATCCCTACTGCTTCAAACATGACATTGACATTTTCAGCCTTAAATGGTGTAGTAGTTCCATTAAATACTTGGGTATTCAGTTTGCCCCTACAATTATCGATACCATCAAGCTTAATACGAAGATATTACTGGACACTCTTAAAGACTTAACATCCAAATGGTCCCCTATTGGACAAAATGGACAAAATGATGTTGTCCCCTATTGTAATATACTACCTTCAGCTTCTTTCTATGCCACTATCTCTTTCCTTTTTCAAATCTATATATTCTATTCTACTTAACTTTCTTTGGGGAACTAGGAAAAGTAAAAAATTGCGCTAACCAAACTTAAATCACCGCATGAAATGGGTGGTGTTAGATTCCCAGACTTTAAGCTATATCAGTCCACATTTCTCATAAAGCAATCCCGCCATTGGTTCGCAGATCCTGAAATCTCTGATACTCCCACTTGGTGCACATTAGAAAAACACTCAGTTTATCCATATAACATTACAGATCACATATATATTTTTAAACATACCTCCATGAACATCTTAGAACTTATAAAAGGATCCGTAACAGCCCTACAATCCTTTCTCTTCCCCTATATCAAAACCCCCAATAAGTATGTTTCCCCTTTGTTATGGCACAACAAGAATATACTTATTAATAACAGGGTCCTAAATCGTAAGTCATGGATTAAAAATGTAATTAGATTCATCCAACACACTATGGATGGTCCTTCTATTCTTTCCTTTAAACACATCTCATCCAAATGTGCCATCCCCAAAGCTGATTTTCAGTACTAAAATCAGTTAATTAACTCTTGCCTAGATGCTCTTGTTCACTTCTCTAATGAAATGCTTTCTCCTAATGTCCTTAGATTATTACAGCTCACCATGACATGCGAAGTGAGAGCTTCAAAAATGTATAACATGCTCACTTCAACATTTGATGTTTGCTCAATACACCTTTAAGTGGGAAAATGATTAAGAATGTAGCTTTGAGGATCAAATCTGGATCTGTTTGTTTTCTAAAATTAAACACTTATCGGTTTCAGCTAACATAACACAACATTTTTTTTTTTCATTCATAGAGCATTTATTACGGCAGATAAATTAGCAAAGGCCAACCCTAATCACGATGCTAAATGTTGGTCATGTGGCATGTCTCCTGCCTCATATATGCATATGTTCTTTGAATGCTCATATATCCTCAGATTTTGGCAGGACATCTCGAAGTTCATTATGCTAATTTTCTCTGTAGATGTTTCGCTATCCTCTATTAATGTTTTCTTAGGAAGTCTAGCAATTACTACATATATATCTCCTGACTCAACTAGACTATATGATTTATTCGTCTCTATTGCTTTGAAATGTATCACAGCCAACTGGAAAGACTTCCAATCTCTTTTTACCAGAGGATGGTGGAACTCCATTTGTCATATTCCAAAAATGGAACTGTGAATGGCAAATAATCACAATACTATTCCTAAATATAATGCTAAATGGTATTTTTTCATCCGTTATCTTAATTGTTTCAATGCTACGGCTCATGGATCGTGAACCCCTGTATGCATACTTAACTTTTTTTAACTAGGTGATCTTTCACTTATTCAAATGCCTGTTATGTATTTTGATTACAGTGGTAAGAAAAGTTTGATTAAATAATGCAATATACCCATCCCCCTCCTCACCTTCCTTCCCTCTTTCTCTTTTATGACTTTGTCTGTCCATTTTTATTTCCCCTAATCTATTAATTGCAGACTGGTTACTATATTTAATGCTACTTTCAGCTATTATATACGTTAAAATATGTACCATGATCCAACCTGTTTAATGCATGAATTTGGTTTTGATTGATTTCTTCACTGGTTAATATTTTCAACTTCTGTTCACTTTCTATTTTAGCACAGACTCCTCTCAAAGTCTGTAAATGCTATAATATGTATTTTCTTTATTACCTTAAACAATAAAAAAATATTAAAATAAAAACAAAGATTTAAATTATGTTTAGACAAGATCTGCAAATGCAACACAATTGGCTCTGGAAGTTTGAAAAATCTATTGCACAAGGCAGTTTGAATGGGAATTTGAGGACCTGCATTTTGTATTGTATTGTATTCATTATTTATATAGCACCCTTTCCCCATTTGTATGGCCTCAATGCACTTTGTGGTTGGAATGCCCTCTGTGACCGCAGTCCATGTGTGTGAGGTTCTAAGAGTTAAAAAAAGATGTATGTGTGTATTTTGTCAGGTTAGGACTTAGGTGGGCTGGCTTGGCTCCATTAAACAGCCCAGAGGTCAGACACATGGGTGAGTGCTGTTGGTGTTTAGGATAGAGTGCTAGTTCTGGACATTTGATGTGTGCCCAGCTAGACTGACATTTTTCATAGGTTGTCACTGTATACTAATGGCAGAGGTGTTGAGTTACGTCAGGGGTTTCAGTGTGGATGGATGTGTGAGCTGCTAGACCGGAATAGCATAGCCATAGCTGCATTCTAGGGTGCATGGATGGGTGGCCATGTCTGTGGCCTGTGTCCAGAGACATGGTGCAAGTTATACATACAGTAGCTTGGATGGAGTTTGACTTCAATGTTGTTTTTCTCGGTCCAATGAGATTGGCTGGTCTCGCTCGTTGTGGTGCCCTTAGAATGAAAGTCTGAGCAGTGGTAGAGGGGCCCAGAGTGATGAGGGGGCGATGTAGGATCATCTGTCAGTGAGTGGGTGTCAGGGGAGGATTAAAGTCTGTCACTGTGTGCCGCTGCAAATGCTGCCGGCATCCATGTTGGTATTGGTGGATATGAGTGTTGTTGTGTTTGGGTCAATGTTTCTGTACCCCTATGGACAGTGTAGACTGTGAGAGGGTTTCAAGAGGCGGAAGGGAAGTTGCAGCTTTTGAGGGTCGTTCTGAATGCCAAGTGGTTGTCAAAATTGCGGATGTGCTGATGTAGGGAGTTCCAGATGTTCGGCACTTGGACGGAGATGGAGGATCCACCCAGCCTGGTGGAGATGTAATGTCGGACAACTAGAAGAGATGCCGTGCAAGATCTGAATGTCTTTGAGAGGTGGGAGCGAGTGACTTTGTCTTGAAGGAATTCCGAGCCGCTGTTGTGGATGGCCCAATGAGTGATGCACATGGCTTTAAAGGTAGTGCGTTGATCATAGGGAGCCAATGGAGGACTTTTAGTGTAGGGCTGATTTATTTTCTTGGAGGTAGGTTAATGAGCAGGCGGGCCTCTGGGAGAGTAGTGTCCCGACCTCCGGATCTCCTGCCACTAAAGCCGCTCTCTCTCCCTGCACCAAGGCCGCTCTCTCCTCCTGCAACACGGCAGCTTTCTCTTCCTGCACCCAGGCAGCTCTCTCGTCCTGCACCCAGGCAGCTCTCTCTGTTTGCACTGATTTGGGCTCCACCTTTTAAACAGCTGAGCCTTGTTAATAGGTCTGAGGTGTATGTTGTCAATTGGTATTTCCTGACCATAATGAATCCAATTATTGGGACCTGCCTGACCTTCAGTAGTAGATGTGTGCATACTCTTCTTCTTCGTCGCAGTAATATAGTGATGTTTTACATAGGAAGTGTGTATTACTCCTATTGCCCTCTTTGTCTCAGTACTAAATAGGGGTGAATGGGAAGCTATGGGTTGGGATTGCATATAATCCATAAAGGATGAGGAGGGGTCAGATAGGTCAGTGTTAGGAAAGGGGGATACCATGTCTCACCCTCAGGCACTCTCTCCCCCATCCCCAAGGACCCTCCAACCAGATGATCCTCGCTTGCTTGTCCACCCCAAGGGTCGGTATCCAAAAGCGATGGCCCTTCCCTTGCCACCTGAACAGAAGACCCCAGGGAGTACACATGAGCATACCACAAGGTTTCTCACAATAACAATTCCGTATTTGAAATATTGCTGTGGATTCCGAATGTGTGACTGTCAATAGATGCTATAAATGCTTACATTGACTGACAGACTCAATTCTTATTAGAATATTGACCACAAAGCAGCCCATCCTAATACTGGAGCCTTATTCTTCTGAGTCTTTATGGCATTGTGTGCCTCCCTCTCTGGACCAACAGAAAAATAGGTATCACTGCAGTGAGTAGGACATTTCAGGTCTGTGATGAGTGTAAAGGCTTCCTACACATATTAATGCCCCTCTAAGGATGCTAGGACAAATACACCTTCAAAAAATGACCCTATAGGTGGGACTAATCAATTCATGATGTGCAATCAATTACCCAGCCAAAACCAACCAACACCCACAAACTACTCATGAAATGTTATTTATTCCAAGTCTAACCAAATTGTTGTTTCAATTTTTAACTGCTCCGAAAGATCAGAAGTGACTTTTAGAGCAAGGCAACCAAGCAAAACAATGTGCCTCTGAATTACCATGACAATAAAGTGTGCACTAAGATATCAATTAAAGTTCACCATCCTTTAGAAACTAACCCTCAAATGGAACATGGGTTGTGACGCCCACACTATGAGAACAAATCAATGGCCATCTTCCTCTGCCTGACCGTAGGCATACAGACATTGACACCTCTTTGTGAGCTGCACCAATGGTGCAGTGACTGAGCTGACGTAGACCTTGTGTTTAACATATTTTAGATCATAATCTTTGGCAAACAGCTTTCCTTTACCCCACACATGGCAGCAATATCCAGTAGCTGCTACTCCCAGCTACCAGCTCGCGACATGCTAAACGAAAAATGTATAACCCAGGCCCTAATGATATCAAATCTGGATTAATGCAATAGCAGGTATGTCATCCTCAGCAAATAATAGACAATCAGATTGCTGATCTACCAAAGTAGTCACATGCAGGATCCTAGGCCTAAAGAAACAGTAACATATCACCAGGGCTATACTGAATCTGCATTGCATGTCCATCGAATATGTGAATCGCCCATCCACATGCCTACAAAACCTTTATAAATCAACCCCTTTCGTTCTATCAACTGCTTCCCCTACTAGTGGTAGTTTTGTTACTGCCGGGTGTTTCACTATCAACTTTCGAAATGAGTTGCTTTGTACACAGCAGACCGCAGACCATGCTGCAAGCACAGTACCCATATAACAAATGTGGTGCTAGTATCTTGAACTTTATTAGCTATCCTATCCTCGATACACTCACCCAGAGTGGGGGCTTTAAACATATCTTAGGCACAGTATACATTGGAACACCACTATCTGAACATGGCGTGTGAACATACCAAATGTTTAGTCTGTGGTGACTTTTTGTAAACCACCAAATCCATTTCATTAAATTTTTCTGAGGGCCTTTAAATGGAAAGTTTATTTCTAGTGTATGAATGTCTACTATTTACATGAACATGACAACTGAATACTACAAGACATAATGTTAATACAAATATATCAACAACACTAAAAACTTAAAGAGAAGGCTATATCCTACACTGTTACAAAATACAAAAAAAGCAATCACTATGGATTATGGGATAAAGTCGCATAACTGATCTTAGCAAGTAAATTGCAAAGGGAATTTTGATCTTATTTCTCATGATTAAATGTGCCGATTCGGAGTGGGGATTTAATTGGGATTTCCCAATGGATAAAGCTAATTATTTCTCCTTTTGATTTGTGATTGATCACATTCACTATAATGGCCTTTAGATACGTTCATGATGATTTAGTCCATTGACTCATTCTAACTATCTTTTAATTAGTCCTGAAATGTGTCTTGCACCATAATTGGATTGTTCTGCTAGAACACCCACTTCCTTCTCTAGCAATGTCATTCTTGTCCAGTTTTTCTGAGGGCCTTGCCACTGGGAAAGAGTGCAAGTATATTATGTTATGTTAAGTTATGTTATGTTATTGGGCATTTGGATAGCACCTTTTTTAACATTGGTATGATTTGAAAGCGCTATACTAAACATGGCAACATACATTCACTGTTGATCACACATAGGCATGTGTATCTTCATACAACATTTTCGTAAATTGAGTCCTTTGCTTATACAATAATTGTTTTCTTTACTTATTCAATTATCAGTATTATTTAAAAATAAATAATTGTAAAAGCTACCACGTGTGCCTGAATTATTTAATACCACTTCAGTTCTAATTCAATGTTCCTAAAATATATTAAACAAAATTCGATAAAAAAAAAAAAAAAATGGTTGATAGATCAGAATGAGAGAGGGAAAATAAAATGAGGGTTTGTGAATGCGAAAATCTTACCTATGAATTGTTGAGTGGATTATGCTTGAAAAACAAATATGCGATTTGACCAATCAACTTATCAACTTATTAAACATTCATGTATTCTATGCTACAACGTCCCTTATGTATGTAAGCATCTTGCTGCATCTTAACAGCCTTACTGGGATCGTGCATACATTCATTCTTTCCACAGATTATTCATATACAAATGACCAACTTTCAGTATAATTATAAAACGTGTGGTGCCATATTGTTATTCCTTAATCAATGCCTCCCTCCTGTGCAAAAATGAAAAATGCCCAATCATTGTAAAATATTTTCCTCCTCTAATGATTCATATATTGTTTTGTTAACTTACATTCATTTGTATTTGGCATAAACATTTCCAAACCTTTGTTGAAAAATAAGTACATACATCTACTAGCATTAGCTATCTTAATTACTAAAATATTCCACAGAACCATATTTATATGCCTCTATTTAGCAGTGGAGGCTGGCGTTGAGATGTAAATGCTGAACCCTGATTTCATCAGTCCTGGCGCGTGGCCAAATCCCGTGGTCTCGCTCCAGCAACATTTTGGAAACATCCGCTCAAAGCTCCGACACTTGCCACACAGTTTCCCAGAAACAGCGTCATTACATTTTTGATAGTATAACCGTATTTTATTTCTGATATGCATGACAGTGTCTTTTAATCCATTTGCATTGGGTTCAGCTGGTGGAACCATTTGGCTATGAGTGTTTCAGCCTGAGCTTAGAGCCCCAAGAGAAGGTGTGAGAGCAAGCTGTTGGCTTTCATTTCTGAGTGCCCTACTGCCCCGTTTGCCCTTGTTAGGGAGGCTATGGCCTTCTTTATTTGTGTAGTATACACTGAGCAGGAAACCCTCTTTTTTGTTGGGGGGATGGAGCTTCTGAGTGGAACGAGGATAAGGAGTATAAACAAGGCAGAACCAAACAAGCTACCCCGATTTAACACACGTCTCGGAGTCAAACCAAGTGTTTAGGTCCTAAACTGCTTGATCAACAGCTTTATTGGGTCAGGGTGTCTTAAAAACAGACTTTATTCAAAAGCATAGAAAATCTCTGCTAAACACGGACAAACACACAAATACAAAACAATCTACAAAAAATGCACAAGAATCTCCAATGCTTCATGCAAACAATAATGGTGCATAGACACATGTATGGTGATGTTAGTGATCAAGTGAAAAAACGATTCATGATGTATATCGAATAGCAGTTCACTATTGGTGTCAACATGTCATGTGTTTCTGGCTGAATAGGGTGAACAGTGTCCTTAGCATCGGTCCCTTGTATAGTTGAACCCCTTAAGCCGTCTTCAGGACACACAGATATTTGTAATGTATGAACGCCCAATTTCTCGTTGGGGAACTCATCTCCTAACAAGAGCTGTGAAACAAATATAATAAAATACATAATCATTGAAAATTCTGACCTAAAATTCTAATGGAGCAGAGATTTTATATGCTTTTGAATAAAGTGTGTTTTTAAGACATCCTGACCCGATAAAGATGTTGATCAAGCAGCTTAGGACCTAAACACTTGGTTTGACCCCCAGACGTGTGTTAAGGCAGGGTAGTGTATGTGGTTCTGCCTTGTTGATTTGTGAAATGAGATTAGAAGATTTTCCCGGGCTGGTGTTTGCTCTGGAGATGCTGAGGCATCCTGTACATGCTGCTTAGCGTATGTGGTACCTTCCTAAGAACAATGCTGTGAAGTCTGGAACTTCATGGAAAGAGGTAGCACCTGGCGAGGATTGACAGGAGGAAAGAAAAAAGAAGAGGGAAGAAGCAACGAAAACAAAGAAAGTAGGAGGAAATCAAGGAAAGAAGGACAATTAATGCATTAACATTATTGTAATATTCTTTTAAACTGCACCAAATCACCACCATACCAGTATCAGAATGTTTACCTTTACCAGTAAAGTATATTAATGTGCATCTGTCAGGGATTTCTAGACCTTTTCTGCTGAAAGTAAGAAAATGAGTGATGGGAAGGCTAAAATGATGGAAAAGGGGGAAATAGATGCTACAAACACAGGTAGGGTGAAAAGCATGTTTTCTGTTAGCATGGGTGTATACGTGTCCCATTAAGTAGACCAGGGCTCTGAAAAAGGGAAGAGGCGGCTATTTCCTAAAGCGTTGTGATAAATCTGTTCTGTTTCCAGTGACATATTTGGAGAAAGTTAAGTTAGTACACAATCTAATGTTGGATGCCTGAGGGGCTTGATAGTGTGGGCAAAGAATCCTGGAAGTTTGATGGCTTATTTTCCCAGGCACCTCTATACGCTGTACCCCAGTTTAAACGCCAGAAGGTTATTTCTTTGCCTGCCAAGTTTAAGCCAATTATGAGAAAATCAAGAATAAACTGTGCATAAATGTCATTGTTGTTGGTAACAGAAGGTAAGGGAATGGAATGGTCAAAATGGCACTGTAAAATTAAAAAGGCCATTCGCCTTGATGTTAAAATGGATATTATTAAGAGTTTGTACATGTCATGTTATGCTAGAGTTTCTTTTCATTGTGTTTTTAATTAATATTTTCTAAGGAAACTAAAAATGAAAATCTCAAGTCCAATTGGAACACTTTGAGACGTGGCTTTATCTTCAGTGTAGAGATGTCTCTGCTTATTGCAATGGATTAATCATTCACACATTTTTCACACTTTGCTATTATTCTTTTCATCTCAAAGTTGCCTTATGAATAGAGAGAGATATTCAAAATGGACATTAGTATTAAGAAGGATTGATTTCATCCTAGTGTTTGATCATTCACCTCTGCCCACATCCAATGAAGGGGCCAGACACGGCTCTTCGGATCTTATACTCCATACTTATGTATAACAATCATAAAATGGTTTGATTGAAGCAATAAGAGGCAATGCCTGCATGTGTAAAATTCACACGCATGTTAGCATTTACCCTCCCTCTTTGGACCAGGATATCAAGCATGTATTAGGGAAGTCCAAGGGCAAACAAGAAGTTTGCAACTATAGAACGAATGAAGAAAGCGGACAAGGAAGAAGTGAAAGCCGGAAGATTGAGCAAGGATGAATGTACAAGGAATGAATGATTGATTTTTAAAAAGTCCCGAAGGGAGAATAAAACAAAGAACTATGAAAAGTAGAAAGCGATCTAATGAAAAATGAAAAACAACGGAAAGTGGACAGATGAGAAATAAGTACACAAAGATTGAGGAAAGGGGTGGCAGTGGGAAAGATTGGAGGAGGAAAAGGAAGAACACTGTGTCAAATCAATAAAATAAACAAAGAATAGAGGGCAAGAAGGAGGAAGAAGAGGAAACAAGTTTTGACAGCACCGTCATTACAATCACCCTACCCCAAGTAAGCAGTCTTGGTCAGAAAGGAGGTCGGAGATTGAACTGGTATTGAATCGGACTTCCACTTGTCATCAGTTTTGGATGTCTGAAGGCATTGTGGAAGAAAGGCTGCTATGTGGGACACTGTCAAGAAAAAGAGAAATCAGAAATCAGTGAGAGAAATGTCAACATCTGATTAGACAGTTAACAAACACACCTATGATGTCATAACTTTCCCAGACCGAGGACGGTTGCTGCTGCGGGTCCTGGCCCAACCCAGAACCATCCAAAGCTAAGAGATTGAGTGTGATAAAATCATTTCTGCTCTGCAAGAGCCTCAGTAAGTAGTGGCTAAACTGCTTATGCAGCCCACACACTTCTATACAGCCACCATGTTCTGCTAACGTGGGCAGAGAAAATGCTATACTCTCAGAAGGGGTGTGAATGCACACCAGTAGCAATGCAAACAGCAATAATACAACAGTGTGAAAATAAAAGAATGTTCAATCAAGGTTCTATAAAAATATATATTCAATTACACAAATCAATTGGACACTCAACTATCAAATACACCATCAAACACCCACCCCTGTAAAAAAGACAGAGAAATGCAGAGGAATGAAAAAAAGCCAATAAATGCATCAAGAAATTCAAAAAGGATATGTCTGTTAGAAAAAATATGCAGACTGTACTTATCTTGTTTCTAGGGCCCCAAAGGGTGGACAAGGGGGATAAGGTCACTCAAAGTACTTGATTTAATAGTTGGCAGTTCGATGTTTGTGCTTACGGGTTAAACTGCGCACATTGATGCTGAGTACAGTTGATGTCAGGTGGTTAATGGTGTAACACAATGGGTGTTTTCTCTTTTTTGGACCTATAGAAGGTCAGACTTACATTCCTACCATGTATTCAAAATACATATTAACACTCAATCACGGTCTATGGAGAAGTTATTCTAATGTACCTATTACATATGTATACTCAGTACACCATATACTTTTAACAACACTTACTAGGGGGCCATCGCTCAAATGAGGGATATGGCACCTCTAGTGCAGAGGAAGGAATAACGGTGACTAATTCCAATTCTTACAAAAACAAAACAAAATTATTAATTAGTGTTTTAATAACAACAATTAGAAAAAGCAATTAGAAAAGATGGGGCATTTTACATTAGATAATGCCTGGTTCTAGATTTTTTTAGGGCTTTCTATGCATAACGTTGTGTACTGTTTTATTTAATTAAACAGCGTGATGCTAGCGCCTAGAAAAATCTCACACCTATTACTGATATAACACACTTAAGGATCCTTAACAATAGGGTCCTTACGTACATATAAACTTGATAAAACAGACCTACAACTTAGGTCACTTTAAATTCTTTTAGACTATGTCAGATTGCTTTATAACATAGATCATAAAAAAGCATGAGACCAGCTAATACTATGATAAGGTCGACCGGTTTCATAACCACACTTGTTTAGGTCATCTTCTTCAGGACGTATGTTTCAAGAGGGGGTGACTCCCTGATGGAAAAACTTTTTCCAAATATGTGTGTTCTTACTCCTACAAGGAAGTGAGACAAAAAGGGATATATCACTACTATAGTCCCTTATGTGCTAATTTCCTCTCAATACAGTGCTCGAAAAAAGTATCTCTCAAAATATTAGCTAAAAGATCAACTCATATAGCAAAGCTGCTGTTTAGAATTCAAAACAGGACCTAAAAAGGCACTTGACAAGGAACGGGGTAGGGGAGGGGCGTGCTCAGGGGTGCTCCTTATGGTCCGATTCATACATGCATAATGGGCTCTTGTTGGTACACCTTATAGCCCTATTGTGCAGCGGGTGTGTGGAAAAGTAATTTAAAAATATTTTTGTCTTACCGCCATGTTCAAACTTATGGCGCTGACTTATGTTGCCAGTCCTAATGCAATTGTCTTTATCCCTGCAGCCAACAAGGAGAAACAATGGAAGAATCAACTTCCATATAGCACTTTAGCTGACTCGCAAAACGTGTACTTGTCATTAGCACAGACAAATTTAAAGGATATGTTAAGGGTGCTTACCAGTTCTTTATTATGCTTCTAATGCACGTTTCTCATCATGCGAAAATAGAAGGGAACGGCTGAAGGCGCCGTGGGATCGACTAGGGAAGCGGCTGTGTTGCTGCTTTCCTAAAAGGAAGAAAGCCAGACCGCAAGTACGTCAGCGTTATACATAGCTCTTTGTTACGGAAAAGTAGTTCTGTATTAATGCCGATGTGCTGTCTCAATAGGGCAGCGACAAGAGAAAGGTGCAAAGGCTGCTAATTCATACCTTAGATCCTAACGTGTGTGAACACTGTCGGGTCCGGTGCTCTGGTCGCTCTGCAGCTGCTGTTTGTAACGGGCTGCCTAGGAGCGATATCCTATTTTGGTTACTCGCATCCATAGCCTCTCTATGGTTACGACGCCATGTTGAATAAGGTGAATTCAGTCGCCATCTTTAGTCAGGCAGCTCAAATGTAGCCGGTATGTTTGCAAAACTGATTGTAACCTTGTTTATCTCGCACCAGTACGCTTGTTTTACACAGTGGAATAAAGATACATTTTTATGAAGACTTACTGTCTTTTCTACTCTATTTTCTTGTTTACAAGCAAATGGTACATGCACATAAGATGGGCTCAGGCTTGTGGGCGTATAATAACGACCCTGCCCGGCCCATATCCCAGTGTTCTAAATTTAATAATTTTGTTTTGTTTTTTTTAAGAATTGGAATTAGTCACCGTTATTCTTTCCTCTGCACTAGCGGTGCCATATCCCTCATTTGAGCAATGGCCCCCTAGTAAATGTTGTTAAAAGTATATGGTGTGCTGAGTATACATATGTAATAAGTACATTAGAATAACTTCTCCATAGACCGTGATTGAGTGTTAATAGGTGGTTAATGGTGGCATGCTCCTTGCTTTTTAATGAGGCATCAAGCAATGCAATTTAAATGGAACACCAGGGGAAGGATGACAATAGCGTGTGGTTTAAAGTGATGAGTATCACTGGTTTGGGTCGATGAGTGATACAATGCTCCAGGCATTGTGAGCAGGTATTGAGCAATGCAAGTGAAAGGGTCAGCAGGAGCAGTGTGATGATGAAGCATGGTTTAGAATGATGAGTGCCACAGGTTTCAATGAGTGATATGATTGTCCAGTGGTTCGAGCCAAGCTGCGATGCAAAGTCCTACTGGTGTAATGCTTGGTTCGAAGTCATCCGCATGGGGTACTGGTGCTCAAGCCAGACAGGAGACAGAGCCATGCCCGGGGGATTTGGCATTGAGCTGGTGTGATCATGCAAGCAAGGTGGTCTGAAGATCCAGTTATTGACAAAGGCAGCACTGGCGGATGCTTTTGGTTAAAATGTGTTGAGCACGATTCAAATGCAGTTCAATCTGTTAAAAAAAACAGGGATTCTGGCTGTTCTGGCCCTCATGATTTTGTGATAGGTCAATATTAAATTGAGAAATTTGGTGAATTGGTGGTCCATTGATTTCTTCTTGATTGGACAGACACTGATATATTTTGGGAGCAGCTGGGATACTAATAAGATCTACAGTATCCTTTTGTACGGAGGAAGACAACTCCCCAATCTGATACTCTGTGGGCCTTCTTGTAGGATTATTACTCCCAACTGTGTAATTTGAATTCAACCCCAGAGACCTATCTGCAAGGGAGATAGACTTCTGTAGTAGGCTGTTTTTGGGAGCAGTTTCAGTGGGTAAAAATAAGATAACAACATGATTTTTAATCGATTGTATAATGTGTAGGCTCCTGTAAAGAAATCTATGATCTGGTTAGCAATAAAAGGATTAGAAGAATTCCCTGCAGTAAAATTTCCACCCGGTTGACTCGGCAGGCCTTCAATATGGTGTTAGGATGAATACTGGGACCACCCACATTGGTATTTATCCAGTGAGTTGACTTGTTAATAAGGGACACTGATGATTCAGAGAAGCTATTTGTTAGAGACTCGACCCCCACTATAACCCTGACTAACAGTAATGCTACCAGTGATAAATGGAGGTTATGTAGCCAACTGAGCTGCAATTCCTCATATGGGGAGTTGGAATTATACAACACAGAAGGTCGGTATATGTACAGTTGAAGTAAGATGACTGTGTACATGTACAAACACAGTTGTCTGTGGTCTATTCCCTCCTTCGCCTCCCTGAGTAATAGGTGGCTTCAACTGCATGTTTACAGAATGATCAAGACTGGTTAAAGGATTAGAATTAACAGTTTGGTTTTAAACATTTGGAAAACATCATATTTTGTAGCCCCCTTAAAATATCATCAATTATCAAAAGAGAATTAAATACTGATTTCTTAAAACCAGTTAAAAACGCCATTATGCCCTGGATTTTCCCTTCAAAATCTAGGGAGGAAGATAGTGATTAAGGCCTTTATGTCGCCAATTTCAGTATATATAGAAGATCCATTACAGGAAACCTAAGGTTGGAGGTTCATTTTCCCTGGGAGGAAAATGACTAGAAGTATTCTGTTCCTGTTCCTGTTCCAATGAAACTACAGGTACACAGCAGTAAGCCCGAGGCATAGAGGCTCAGAGTTAGCACAATTAGTCAATTGTGATGAGCTTGTAGTTAGTGGATGATCGATTAGGCCACCAAGAGATGTTTAGCTAGTGCCTACTTCTCATCAAACTGTACCTCCGTAAAACCCTGGGTCAGGAGGTACCCCATCCGGAAAACAAGAGTAATGTAATGTCTCTGACATAGCTCTTTCCAACTGTAGAATCTTTTCCTCCAGCTTGAATGAAACTTCTTTGAGGAAGGAATCCAGTGAGTGCTGATTGGGGTGGGGCAGGATTTTTATAACATCCTTTCCTGGGCATCCTTTTCCCCTTCCTTATGGGTTACAGACAAATATTGGGCTAGAATATAGGTCTGGTAGGTCCAAAAAATCAATGCAGACACTGTACAATCAAAAAACCAACTGGGTTATGAGGATGATTACCATAGTTTTCTCCAAACTTGTATGCGTACAAGAAAATAAGTAAGAAAATAAATATAAATCGGTAGAAGGTAGAATAGCTCAAAGGCCAACCCCTCAGTCGCTAACTAGAACCAAATAACACAAGGCAGATAAAAAATGCATGGTCCTGAGCACAGTGCTTTTTAACAGTCTGCCTCTAGGTGTGCAGAAGCAAATTGAGCACACAGATTAAGATGAAATCTACCCCTAAACATTCCGAAGCTCCTACTAAAGTGCAAACATGCTTTTAAAAAAAAGAAGAAAAAAAAGGTAGCGGGGAAAAAGAAAAGAAACACACTGTCTCTGAGCACTTATCTTGTTTTAGGAGAAAAACCAGCACTGGTCAGAGACCACTGATCGTACCCTCTTTGTTCAGCAATAGCAGATGTAACGGGTGTGGAAGCATCAGCCACATAAGAGCCATATTGTGCTCTTTTTTAATGGGCTGTGTGGATGAGGACTTAAAAATCTCAACACTAAAGAATTCCTCAAAAACAGCTTCCTGTCCTACCACTCTGTGCTGTTATGAGTATCTCCCATATGTTATCACAAAGTATACACCAGATTAATTGGACTGAAGGTACATGACCTTAAAAAATTATTTAATTTTAATTTTAACAAAACAAAATTGCTATATACACATATAAAATTATCATAAAACAATTAACAAAACAATCTAATTTTCACAGTCTTGAGTCATCCTAATTAAATGAATGTGAAGGAAACAATATTACCATAAACAAAAGAGAAATCATGACTTCAACAACTGATCTCTCAAATTTGTTTCAAAACAGACCTATTCTACTAGTCTGCAATCATGTGTCAACATTTTAACTATGTTTCTAGAACCAATTTGTTATTCATAGCACTACATTGAATCAATATAAATAGCATGTTCCATTGGTTCTGTCTTCAGGACACTCCTTATTTCCACCACTTTGTTGTATTTGACGTGTTGTGTATTCAAAACATGTTCTACTTCAAGACAATCTAAAACCAAATATACATATAGATATGTCATCATCATGTACCAACAGTTTATATCATGTAACAATATTTTGGGAAAATACTCAAACAACTAACCTGACATTTCTTTTCAGAGTGTGAGGGTCTGTTTATTCTGATTTTTTCGGTATTCAAAATGTAATACCAGGCCTGGGTTTCCGCAGCTAGGAGAAACAAGCCATGTTTGTTTCTTTTTCATTTCTGAGTTTGATTATTGGTCACTTCTATTAACCTAATTTTAAATGCAACGTGAATGTCTACTTTTCACATTATTGGTCACTTCTATTAACCTAATTTTAAATGTAACGTGAATTTCTACTTTTCACATGATCTTTTAGCCCACTTCATTTAGATGGTGCTTGAAGTGCCAGACTTATTCCCAAGTGCCAATATCCAAGCCTCGGATGAGAACATAGATGGGGAATGGAAGAAAAGTTGTCAGGCCTTGCTCCTTGTCAGCAGGTCAACACCCTGCCCTGCAGCCACAAAGTAAGTAATCACTGGATAAAGAACTATAGAATGTTGTGTGAATTGCTGAGAGACATACCTGGGTGGTGGTACTGCATGTTAATGTGAGGCATCTGGCAATATCATTAGAGTCTGTATGAACATAATCCCTTGTAGGCTTCCATTTTGTTTAGCTCGTTTGATTGAGCAAAACATCTTCATTCTAAGCTCTCGCTCATCCCCCTCAACTCTATGAGGGTCAGCTGCTTCTCAAAGCAGAGAGTTGGTGGGCAGATCTATCTCCTCGGCTGAGGCCTCCCTCTGGAACAGCCTCCCTGCCTCTCTCAAACTTGAACAGAACCACCTCCAGTTCCGGAAGCAACTCAAGACCTTCCTTTTTGCTTCTGCTTTCTCTCTTCCTCTCCCCTGCTGATTCACCTGACTGCTCCCTGCACTGGTCACCTGGTCACCCTCTGAACTTGGGCCCAGATGCCTGCATGTCCAGTTGTCCTCGCACTGCCTCCGGGCCCCCTAGCACTTAAGGGTCTGTATCTGCAACCCTACAGACCCTTCTCTCTGCACTAATGATCCACCAGCTGGCTGCACTTGTGAGTTAACTACACTTCCCCCTTCCACTTCCCCTCCCCCTGTCACTTCACCCCTTCCCTCTTCCCCACACTTGCACGATCCTAATGACACAAGCCCTAGTAAGATCATTATTTTGTACTCCCTTGTTTCTGCCTCCTTGTCTTGTCGCACCTAGAAACACTTGTGTACAGGCGCCTTATGAATGCAGCATCATATCATATGATAGCAGGTGACCACATTTCAGCACCATATAATAAGGTGTTAGGATGAACAGCCAACGTCCCAAACGGGAGAGAAAATAGAAGTTAAGGAAGTCCTTATAACATGAGACAGAAGCCCCACAGAAGGCCAGATACTCAGACAATATGCACAACACACAGGCCTTAGGCAAAACAAACAAGGATAGACACATTTCTGAGAACGCCCCCATGAAGAAATGTACACAGCAACATACAGTAGACAGACAGACACACACACAGATAGAATATAGCTCATGTAGAATAATGGCATAGGTGAATAGCGTGCAATCGGGCATTAGGCCTGAACACACACAAGTAAGCAGGATAGAAGACACAGTGCGTACCCCAAGCAGCACAGCAAGCTCTCATTAGAAACACTGAAGGTACTAATCAGAAAAACATAATATAAGCACATCTGACATTTATTTGTTGTATAAGAAATAGAGTAGTTTTCAAGGCAATGGCAGCTTCGTAGGTCATTCACAATGAATAGGCCTCAGAAATACATGGATTATTACACACAGTTAAATGTACCCAGTTTGGTTCATCTTCGACAGACACATACATACAAGGTCAGTGGCCTCAGACAGGGTGTAGAGGTGGGCTGCATTTGGTCACAACGCAGAGGCGCAGCTCATTCCCAGGCTTTAAATTGGAAATAATGATTAAATCAAATGTTGCAACATTGTGAAGACCCTGGGAGGGAACATGTAAGTGTTCCAAATGAATTGGCTAGGAGTAGGAGGTGCAGAAAGTTCCCAGGCATGAAACAAGTGAAACATATAACAAACAATGTGCCTGCCCATTGTTTTAGAATCTAACAAGACGAAGGTCACAAGCTCGATCAGAAAGAGCCAATGAGCAGAAGGGTGCACAAAACAGGGAGGATCAGGGGAAAGACACACACTGTCCCCTGTAGGAAAACATCCACCTAAGAGTAAGATCATGAACACTGAGCAATATGAACACTCCAACCAAGTAAATGATAAAACAGGTATGCATGATCATAGAAGCAAAGAGTTCATTATGTATTATATGGAATATAATACGGAATACATAAGATGACCTGACACCTATTAAATGATTTGTGTTCATAAGCACTATGACCGCTCATGCCCACCCACACACAAACACACAATTTAGATGTACACATGGTCCCAAACCAAGAGGCCAAGAATCATGCCCCATGAAGTCATGCACACACATCAAAGGAAAGGAAGGAGAAGGGTTGAGAAGGGCAACATGTTTCCAATAAGAAGTCACAATATTAACTGTCAGTTGAACAGTCACAAGGGTGACACAGGTAAATTGGTGCCAACCTTTGAGTCTCATGAGAAAGGATGTAAAGTGTTCATTTTTTTACCACACTGGTTACACCTCACAAATTGATTGGTCAATTAAGATGGAAGCAGCTTACCCTGGAACACTTGAGATGGAAACAGCCAATGACCAACTGAGTTACATGTTGCAACATTTTAACCTGAAACTGTGAGAAACTAGATGACCCCATTATTAGATCATTGTTAAGCGGAAGTCATTAGCGTGGTTGCGAGGGTTAGGATAGGCCAATAGGGCTAGTTATTGTATAGATTCACCCATAGCACAGTCAGGACAGTCTAATCAGTGAATATGAATTTACATGCATTGTTCAACTATGTGTGAAAATCAACTCGACTTTTCACTACATAAACCACCATTTAATGATGTAATGTTAAATGATTTGTGAATTGTGCCTGGACAAAGTTGCATGTAATAAACACTCATTTTTTTTGCTCCTTGTGAACTTTTATTGACTCATTGGATTATTTTTTATACAATTCTGGTTTTCGGCCTACCATAGATTTGGTGACCTACAACGTGATTGCAGGTCTTCCAGGAGGATAGGAACTCCTCCACCGCATTCTCCTGGGTAAGAAGTGTCTGCTTGCTGGTAGCAGCAACTGAGCAAACTGCAAGGATGATAGCAAGCACTGGGATTATCAAGAGGCATGCCTGATCACTGAGATCTGTGGTGCTGCCCTTAGGAGTGCTGGCCCTCTTGAGGAGGAGAGACGGCATCGGAGGTCCTTATAAGTACATAGAGAGTGAAGGGCACCTGAAGCAAGAACAAAACATGGGAGAGTAAGAGTAGAGTGTGTGAATTTAGTAGAAATAGAAGAGGGATCCCGCAGATAGGAGTGGTGACGTCACAGTAATAGTAGTGGATATTGAAGTGAAACGTCCCTAGAGAGAGAGAGAGAGAGAGAGAGAGAGAGAGAGAGAGAGAGAGAGAGAGAGAGAGAGAGAGAGAGAGAGAGAGAGAGAGAGAGAGAGAGAGAGAGAGAGAGAGAGAAGGGATAGCAGGGCTGCTAAAATAAGAGTGGGACATCCTGCACTAACATGGACTTTATCCCTCCATTCCAAGGTAAGGGAACCAGAGTAGGAAAAATAAACCATTGTGTATATAAGTGTTGTTATTTTTATTATTTTGTACAAAGTGTAAATAGAAAAGTGTTGTTTGATCAGAGACAAGAATAGTTTGGTGCGAGTGTGAAGAGTGGGGGAAGAATTTGGGGTGGATAACGTGTTGTGGGAAGGACATTTTTGTTGGAGACGCACAGTTCTATTATGATTATTTGTTGTTGGCCATTAATTCACTGTCACTTTGTTATTGTCCAAAAGCATGTAAACCAGTTGGACATATGTGCAAGGTGCTCCTGGCGTATAAGGAGAAGATTATTAAATATAATAAACAGTGGGCAGTGGGGACAGAAGGGAAAATGTTTACTGTGTGGCCAGCAGACATGTACTTTTGTCAACGTATAAGGTACAATTTAAGGACATTGCATGATGATGTAAAGGGGAGTCGGAGGGGAAGAATGAGCAAGGAGAAAAATCACATGCTGTAGGCACATCCCTGACCCTACCAAGAGACAGCACAAGCGTGACAAAGGCTCCAATGCCTGTGCAGTTGTCAGTTCCATCCCTATCAGAAAAAGGCACCAATTCAGGCAGAGGCTACAGCGCCTGAGCAGCCGACAGAGCTGCCCACATCTGGAATGTATCCCGTAAGAACCCCTGTGGGATAAACAAATCCCTGGTACAAACCCTGGGCAGACTCAGAGCCAACATGTCATGGTCACTGTGGCAAATAATGAAGGTTGAGACCCAATTAAAACGAAGCTAGATAACCAGGCATGTAGGAATCTAGAAGCAGCCATCCATAAGACAGAGGAGGAGCTTCAAAGGGCAATGAAGAGAAGAGAGGGAGAAAGGCCATGTCTAATGATAGATGCTGATACCTGGACAGCAGAAGAAATCCTGTTGAAAATGAATAGCGCAGTAATTAAGGATGTGAAAAAAAAAACAGAAAAGGGAATGCGAATGCGAGGGCGAAATGAAGAGGGCATGCCACATAGGGAACACAATCAACAAAACTTTGACTACGAGTCAGAAGCAACAGAGAGTGGCCGAGAAGAGAAGGAAGGTGAGGAGAATTGGGATTCAGAGGAAGAGCAGAGAGCGAGAATTCCATGGGTTAGAGTCTCAGACCACACCCACCATCTATAGCAGTAGTAAGAGGGAAGAAAAGGGCAAAGATACTTAACAAAGGGGAAGAGGTGGGGAAAGCATTTCCCTTCATACAGAAAGGAACAGGGAGATCACAGTATGGAACATGGCCACAGATGGATAAAAACAACTTGATAAAAGCATTGACCACACTTACTGTGGGAGTGGGAAAGTGTATCTATGCATTCGAAAAACAGATAGCGGCAGTCACCTTAGCAGTGGGAGTTATGAAGAGCCTACTTGCCACTATATTTGGGAACAGAGAAACACAATTTGGGAAAAGGCAGGTTACCCAGGAGTTCAATTAGAGAGTGCTGCACAAGATGGTGCTCCATTTAATAATTGTCAAGCACATGTATGTGATGCTCTGAGAAGGGCATACCCAGACAAACCTGACATAGAATGTATCATGACACGCACAATGGGACCTGATGAAAACCCGGCATTTTACAATTATTCAATTCAGGAAATGTTGCGAGAAGAGACAGTGGAAGCATGGGATGGGGATGAAAGCATATCATTATTTCACCACATGTTGCAGAGAGGTCTTCCAATAGAAGTACAAGCAGACCTAGATAAAACACTGGGCATGGAAGCAAACAGCTTGGGCGAGTTACAAGCGCATATAGTGCATTACTCTAAGTGAAAGCATGAGAAAGAAAGGGAAAGGGAAGTATAAGTGCTGCAAGCAGAAGCAAGGTTGGTACAGAAAAAGTTAATAAAGATTGAGGCTGAAAGGTGCAGTTGTTACCAATGTCGCAGATCGGTGACAGGAACAGGAACCACCACATGAGTGGACAGGTAACTGAGGAAAGGACAGAAGGCATATGGGAGGGTTCCAAGGAGCAAGAGGTAATTCCCAGAGAGGACAACGAGGGGGATTTGGATGATTAAGAACAAGATTTGGAGGGGCATGTTGGTCATGTGGAAAAGTGGGGCACTTAGCATGAAAATGTCAAAGTAGGCTTCCTATGCAATGCCATACAGGTGCACCCCCAAATCAGTATCCTGCTTATGATTCTTCATACAGGGCACCAGCGTACAGGGCATATGGTCCAGGGTCCGCACAACCACACAATTCAGGACAAAGGCAGGTTTCAGCCCCCATACAGGGATTGCCCAGACAGTACCCAACCCCAAATGTCACACAAAATAGCACACAAGAAGCACCTTCCCAAGCCACCACCACCACCATCTACTCTCCACATAGAAGCAGTGATCACCTGAAAAGATGACATCATGCTAACAGGTACAGAGGCCAAATCAATAGAATGGCATACAGTATTATGCATAGACCAGTCACTGCTACTAAAAGAAGTAACTGATGAGCAATTATTCGCAGATACGGAATCAGAGGAGGAAATACTGTTTGAGATTTGCATACCCTGTTACATTGTAGTGCATCACAGAGAGATACCACAAGCAATACTGACAGCCACAGCTCCACCATCACGCTTATATGAGGCCTTGGCAGTGCCCAGTTGCCTATGGACAGACAGTCTCCATGATGTAGGATTATTGTACAGCATAGGAGTAGTGAGAATCAAACTCAAACTAGGTCAACACTCTCTCGAGTGAGGTAATACCCAATATCCTGAGAAGCGGATGAAGGAATATATGACACCATTAAAGCACTAATTGAACAAGGCATCATAGTACTGTCCACCTCACCATGCAACATGGCTACATACCCTGTGAAAAAAGAAAAACACTGATCATGGAGATTCATTCAGGAACTCTGGCCTCTGAACAACATGGCGGAAGCTGAGTATCCATTAGTGCCCAACCTAGCTTTGATAATGTGCAACACACATGCAGGTGCAGTTTACTTTACAGTGATTGATCTCAAAAACACATTCTGTTCAGTGCCATTGAATCCAGACTGCCAGTTGCTCACTGAGTTTTACTACCACAGAAAAAATATCAACACTCTTGTATACTGCAATGGTACTGTGAGTCCCCGACTGTCTTTAATAGAGTCCTTCACATGGATCTAGGAAATATACAGACACCAAGCATAATGCTACAGTACATATATGATCTGTTAGTATGCAGCACAACAGAAGAACAGTGCAGGGAAGACACAATCAAACTTCTAAAACTCCTCATAGACAAAGGATACAAGGCGGACAAAGAGAAGGTACAGCATTGCCAAAAGTAAGCAGCGTACTTAGCGCAAATACTATCTTCAGCAGGGAGAAACGTAACATCATTCAGAGCCACAGCAGTGAGAAGCACACCACACCACAGCCCAGTGCAGTAAAGGAGGAGCAGCAATTCTTAGGGTTGTGCAATTTCCACAGGAAATGGATCTTTGATTACTCCACATATGGCAGGCATTGCTACAAACTGTCAATGATGCTCAGAAAAGGAAAAGGGCCCTTGAAAGGACAGACAAGATTACAGAATGCTTGGAAGATCTTGAATTGGCAATAAGCGACACCTCAGTGTTAGCAACACCAGATTACAACAATTTTATTTATTCACATACGCAAATGGGCAGATGATGACAGCAGTCCTTACACAGCGATCTTCCCAGAAACACAAGCCCCTAGCCTATTACAGTAGGCTTTTAGACCCAGTATTGCAAGGTCATTTGCCATGCAAGCAAGCTATAGCAGCAACCACATTGGCATTTCAGAAAACGGTCACAACCATAATGGGATGCGCAGTAACATTATATGTTTAGCATGCAGCTTTCACCAATTTAAAGAGAAATAAATCTAATCCCACCACACAGAGAGTGTCTGGATATGAAAAAATAATATCTAGACCAGCCATTACCATAATCAGGTGCCATATTGTAAACCCAGCAACATTTGTAGCCAAACCCATTGACTCGCAAGATCTGTTACATGACTGTGCAGTGCATTAAGGAACTCCTTAGGAAAGCAGCATGGTAACTGAAGATGCTCTCAAAAGAGGAGAAACCCTTTATGTTGACGGGTAGTCAACGATAAATCAGGAGAATGGAGAGAATGGACAAAGGCACACAGGAACAGCAGTGGTAAGAAATGCTAAGAGTCTGGAGGAAGAATATTAGACATTAATGCAAAAGAGACTACCCTTACATTACTGAGCACAAGCAGGAGAACTCATAGCACTCATAGAAGCGCTTGAGGTGTCATCGGACGATGACGTCACCATATATACAGACTCAGCTTATGTAACATCAACAGAACATTCCGGTCAATAAACATGGGAAAGATTGTATATTCATTTTCCCAAATGATTGAGGCTGGTTCATGTGTGCATGCTGATGCAAAGTCTGGAGCAAAATTTTAAATTAGAGAAGGATTTTCCAGGTGGTCGATATGTGATGTCCTGAGGTCCGACAACAGTCCTCATTTTGCAAATGAATTCTTCAGTGAGATAACAAAATTATTAGGAATCAGGCACAAGTTCTGCACAGCATGCCACTCACAAGTCTACAGGATCGTGGATAGATTAAACTCTCAGTTGAAAAATAAGTTGACAAAAATATGTGCAATGCTAAAGAGGAGCTGGCCATGTGGCCTGCCTTTAGCATTGTTCATTTTGTGCAACCAGCCAAGCAAGACCACTACTTGTCACTGCATGAGGCGGTGACATCTCAGAGGATTCACACAATGGTTGCTCCAATGTGAACAATGAAAGACACTCATAGGAGCAGAGATTTCCTTGGGGAAGAGTGAATTGTATACCTTAAGAACCTGTCAGCATGCGCAGATGTATCATATCAGATAACCACAAAGGTACACCAACAGGCCACAATAACTTAAGCAATGTAGACCCAATGCAGACAGCACAACCCAAACCGCTACTCCCTGGAGACCAAGTCTACACAAGACGACAAAACAGAGCCTGGAGAGATCCAAAGTTTACAGCTACCCATGAGGTTGTCCACTCCATACCAACAGCAGTAACGTTGAAAAACAAGCAAGCCTAGGTACATTTGACAGAAATGCAAAGAGACAACAGCACAGCAGCAGAGCCACAGTAAGAGGCAGACACTGGTAAAAGCACCATCAACAAAAGTTGAGTAGATCAGAGACTATGAACGCTTGTATAGAAACAGTACAACCATTTGGTCTAATCAGAACTGAGAGGCTGACACAAAGTTTAGAGGCAAAAGCAGGAAACAGCAAAGAAATGAAACAGCTATACATAGGAACATGTTTTTTTTTTCTCTCTTCTTGTTTCTTATTATATGATGAAGATATTTACCCTAGGGATTATAACTATCAATAGTAATTAAATTAAAATAATGAATGTAACATTAATTAGAGATAACCTTGTGACCAGACATAGGAGAGAAATCCAAACATAAGAAAGCATAAATGCCAATATCATAGGTGAGCATCATCCAGAAGGAGGTCATATTTGGTATAACACAATGAAAGAAATAGGTAGGACCCAGTATAATAATTCATGTTATGTATGTATGTATGTGGGCTCATCATGCATGGTGTTGGCAACCCCATGTTTGTACTTAAGGAAGTGTCAACATTAGAGGCACAGTGTTTGACACATTTAGTTACAAGGGCAGTTCCAGGGACACCCAGTACAGATCAGACTTAAAGAAACAAATGAACATTAGTGTACAGGGGAAAAATGAACACAATTTCAACAAGTTCATGGAAAGGCCTCAAATGTTTATAGAAGGTACAACATAGTGTAACAGAAATTGGTTGAAGACGTGAGCTGTGTTTATAGCAGAGGGGCTGATGGGATATGCAGAAGATGTCATGAATAATGCAGATTCAAAATGCAGAAAAATATGGGCATTGCATGTTACCAGACTGACAAGCCTGCAGCACAATGAACAACCAGTAAAAGCACAGAAATTCCCTCAATCTTCATTTTGTTTCAGGGACAAAGGAAGCGTAGCTGTACGTCAAAACATTAGATACAACAAGACTCTCACCATGACAGCATCACGTGATGGAACTGCCATTATAATCAACGTTTTTTGGTAATGTGAAACCAAAGCCTACTTTCATCTACCACCATCATGCAGGGGGGTGTATTCCCTGGTGTTCACTGGTGAACCTTCATGCCCCTGTGATTCTTGTCCCCCAACTGTGCAAGGAGGCAGATGAAGTCCTGGAGAAGATATCCACCCAACACTGACTTATTTCAACAACTGAACTGTTCTTTGCATCTTATCGGCCCTTGCAATACAAGCAGCCACAAACACCAAATGGCTGCACACTGTCAGGTGGAACTAGGTCCAACTCCCTAATGCTACTTAGCATGGCCTCAATGGCTTGTGTGAAGAGTTGCAAGCCATGAGGATAATGACAATGCAACATTGTTTGTTACTTGACCTCATGACAGCCATGGAGGGTGGGGTCTGTAAAATAATAAATGGTTTCAAAATGTTGCACACGTGTGCCCCCAAATGATAACAACAACGGCTCTCTCTCAGCATAGCAATAATAGCTCTACACCATCTAAAGATATGCATGAAAGAGGAAGGAGGGATCAATAAAGAGAAAAAATGGTTAGCTGAGATATTTTCCTGGATGCCAAACTGGCAAACAAACATGTGCAGAATGCTTCTATCTATTCCCATCTTCTTAATTTTGATTTGGAATGTGAATTAATAATGGTGTGTTGTCTGTTCCACGTAAATAATGTAAAGTTGCTTGTGGTTAAGGTAAGAGATGTCACTTCTCCTTGGAAATATTAGAATACCCAGACAGATGAGGTAGTAGTAAAACCAAAGACCAAGATGATATGAGTAGCACAACTAATGGTCACCACCCCCATACCATGAGAATTACCTTGAATACTACGTTGACCCAACAGCAGATGGAGATTGTCACTTTTTAGGATGCAGCCTTTGGGATTATGCAAAGGGGGAGGGAATTTGAGAAACATCAGAGGAGTATGGTTGCCGAAAGATGTATGTGATTGGGTAAGATAACCAAAACTAAGAAATAAAGAATCCATGGAAAAATGTCTTCCAGATGGAACAAAAGGGAGGAATGTTTGGGTGAATGTCCAACGTCCCAAATGTGAGAGAAAATACAAGTTAAGGAAGTTCTTATAACATGAGACAGAAGCCACACAGAAGGCCAGATATTTAACCAATATGCACAGCAAACAAGCCTTAGGTGAAGCCAATAGGAATACATACATTTCTGGGAATCCCCATCAAGTAATTTAGACAGCAACGTACTGGAGACACTCACACACACACTTCGAATATAGCTCAAGCAGAATAATGGTGAATAACGTGCAATAGAGCATTAGGCGTGAACACACATGAGTAAGCAGGATAGAAGACAGAGTGGGCCTCATTACAAGTTTTGGCCAAAATGGCAGTTAACTATGCTGTCGCGGAATCATCATTACCACTGTGTGGGATAGAGGAATTACTGCCTTATTCCAACCGGGCCGACACTCGCACGGCATGAGAGCGGTAATGGGCAGTTCCTGCCAGAAACCATGTAAATTCACAGAATTTACACCAGAAATCGGCAGAATTTCTGTTCGTGCCATGCTGGCTGGTGAAACTTCTGCCAGCAGAAATTCCATTGATGGAAATTCAGCTGGCGGAAATTCATCACCGCTAGTTAAGGAAGCACTGCAGCTGCCATTTTGAAAGTCTCCACCTGTCAAATATCATGATTGAGAAGTGCCATCCAAATACCAAGGCAATCCTAAACATGTCATGGGGAAATGGCAAAGGTAGGGTGCCCGATATGAGGCTGGTTAGCCTAAATTCTCAGAGCAGGAGCTCACATTATTAGCCAGTGGTGGCCAACTGTGAGGAGCTGCATGGGGCACAAAACTGGAAGACCATCCAACAGCACCAAAATTCTATATGGGCTGTAATCAGGGACAAGGTGGTCCAACGTGATGTTCACAACAATGAACACCAGCGAAGGCCAGGGTCAGGAGCCTCATTTCCCTCCACCATCTGGAGACAGCTGCCACTGGAGGTGGGACAGTGGAACCACTGCTACTGACACCCTTAGAGGAAATGGTGAGTGGTATCCTGCATATGGTCGGGATTGAGGGTGTGGCCATGGTCGAGTTAGGAGCCAGCAGCCAAGTTGAATCTGGTGAGTACCACAGCAAATTATGGTTCTATACATGGCCAACCCAGTAAGCATACACAATACATGTGAGGCATCAGGCCACAATATCGACCAAAATCCAGTTGCTACCAACCAGCACCCCCGAAAGCACTCCTGAGGGGTATAAACCCCAGGCTTATCACTAAGTTTTAAATGGCTATGGTTCGAGCATTTTGATTAATCTTTTGTAACTTGTTCAAATCAATTTCATAGTGAGGGATTAAATAACTTGACAAAGTCATATGACATTCAATAATGAAGAAAGTTCACATTTAGTACAGCAACATTTCCCTGCATGCAATAAACGTCACACACAGGTCCAAGTTTCATATAAACGAATATTATTAGAAGCGGTTCTGGATGTTGAATGCCAACCTTACATTTACATCAAAAACATAATTCGAAAGAATAAAGCACAATTAACTGTTGTATGTTCATATACGTTTTCCGTCTTAACAAAAACACCTGTACATGAAACAATTGGTCACATATGTTTGTGTATCTCCTAACACACTCCAATGATGGTACAATTATTGCCAACGCGTTTCGGATAATCATATCATTTTTCGGGGCCATGGAGTACACACATTAATAGTCTTGATACAACATTTTTCGACAATGCATCTAAAAGATAATACAAAAAGCATATGTCAGTAAAAGATAATACTCTAATATTATTGTGGCTCCAAGCCAAATCCACCAGTCACTAACCTCATTTCCATCTCTGTTTGACGCTCCAGACCTCACTGAGGACCAAAAAGTACAGAGAATGTATAGGAAAATAACTCAATGTGTAAGTCCAGTACTTCACTGCATATCAAACAACTCAAAACCCACTTACCCGACACACACCCAATTATGGGTCAGTTCAATCTAGTCCAAATAAACTTTCAGACAATCTGTCACACTGCAAATAAGAGAAGGGAATATTGAGGTACTCAAATCATATAAGTCGTAATACATGAATACGTGATTTTAAGGAGGAACCACTACGGGGTATGACTTAAATCACAGCCTTTCACAGTGTCTGTCTATCTCCCAACATCGATATAATGCCTGATTACGAGTAACCGCGGTCAAACAACACACAGCCCGTACCACTAGATGGTGAAATGGAACCTAACAGCCCCAGTCCCCAAAGGATCATCTGTATTACATGTGGCCGGAAGGCAATTGGCTCCTAACTTCCCGCTCATAACATGCTCTACTTACCCAGCGACACGGATAGCAGCTCAACTGTATCCAGAATGCTGATCACTGCTCTATCGCACTCCGTCTATCTGTCTGTATATGGCATCGCCTAGAGACGCTCGCGCATGTGCTGTTGGTCGCTGGTGCGATCGCCGGCATCAGGCCACAATGACATGAGTGAGTGAGGAAAGGACCCCCTTTACATTGCTCCGATGCATGATGAGGAGGGGATGACATAGACAACCATCACCATTGCAACACAACTTAGAAGGTATAAGGCACATCCACATTGCACATCACAACCACCCTTTTCCTGCACAGTGGACACCCAAGCATAGGCAACATAGTCATCATGCAACCATTTGGCAAGCCCATGCCCATGGATGTACATCACTAGATAATTTTGTCAGACCCACAAGACCATCGACTTTAACGCTCAATGTAGAGACATATTGAGGGATACATGCCCAACATCATGTCCACCTGACTCACACACAACTAAATGCACTGCAATCACCTGATTGCACCACCAGAACCCAGGCATTAACAGTCCCAAAGCACTTCTGGACAAGACTCCCTGTATCTTAACCCAGCCCAGAGATGCACGACCGAAGCAAGCAGGGCACCCCACACCTGCCACTTGCCTGGCAGATGCAATGCATGCCATGAACACAGTGGGTGACACATGATGGTAGCACCCCCGGACGCCCAACACACAGTGATGACATAATACAAGTGACGATGAATGTTGAGTCGTCAAGTGCCTCAGCACCAAAGTGGTAATGCACATATCAGTTTGCCCCAACAGGGATGCAAAACACCCAGGAAATATCTGAGGAGGCTGGCCCCTGCAAGACACCTGCACCAACCACTGCCAGCAAACAAACAGGCCAAGGCATTTCAGGCAGTGTGCAACCCAAGAAGAGGCACCATGTCAGCATGCCATTGACAGGGACATCAACCAGCCAGATAGACACGGCCACGGGACATTCACAGTCCCCAATCGTGGAAGAAGCACCACCAGCAATTGGCCAAAACAGCACCACAGCTGGGGCAACTGGGGACTCACACATGAGCCATAAATGGGGACGACAGCCTTCAATCTCAGCAGGCCACTGCAGGCCACCGCACACACCACAGTCGAGCAGTCTGAGTCTACATTCCCTGCATTGAGCCAACTACTGTGGGATGTATTTACCCATGCATCCGAGCCCTACCTCAAAACTGTGCAGTACTGACATGGAAAACATCATGATGGCCAGAGCTTCCCAGAAAATGCACAGGAAAATCCCATTTTGCCTATATTGTGAGCTCAGAGGGGCAATGCTGATTGCCAAAAGCAAACCCATAACTGTTGGGAATTCATTTTTCTTGAATGTCAAATATGGCAAAATCATGGGCACAGAATTACTTCACTTCAGAAACACACCAATGCCATGTCCTGAACATGGACAATATACTCCATGTAATATCACTTGCTGAAATGAATCAATCTAAAAAAAATCCCAAGGATGGATGCAGTAACCACAAAATCCTGAGGGTGGCGCTAGCGGTCTAAACTCTGACAGGAGAGCTGTCTTGCAAAACTGTCTAGTGCAAAGAAAGGGGTCTTATTCAATTAAAAGTTCAAAGGGGTTGCCTGTCCTGAGAACTCTTGACACTTCAGAACTCAACACAAGAAGCCAGGAAATCACAGGGTTCTGTTAATTAAATGCAAAGTGGCTCCCTGGCCTCCTGATCTCAGCTTCCCAGAGACCACACAATGGCCCCTTTCCTCTGAAAGGAATATGTTGATTTTGACTGTTTACTGTCAACAAAGGCCTGCCTGCCAGAGGACACATGTGACTGACCCACCCAAGTCTTGGAGGCGGACTCCAACACTCTGAGAACTGAATTGAAAGAAAAATATATATTTTACAAAAACACTGATAACTCTTTGTAATCAAATGACAGAAATGTATAACTTTGAGAGCCTTAATTTCAAAAATGTACCTTCAATTCAAGCCCAAACTTCAGTTTGTGTGATGTTCTGGGGCAAAACCCTGCTAATTGTTAATATTACAGACACTGTGTTTAAGTTAGACAAATGAAAATTCATTGGTATAAGTATGGACAGGCTGTGTACATTTGTATGAAGTTGGAAGAAAAATCTGATGTTGCAAAACCACTAAAAAAGTGCAAAATATTGCCATTTCTGAATGCAAGCCCCCAGGAAGAGCAGATTTGGACAGGGTATATCTCCTGTGATATGTGATGTGTGTATGTCATTTTAAACAAATGTGTACCTGTGCAAATATGTTTTTTTTATCAAATATAGATTGTGTGCAATTTGACAGGGGAGTGTCCTCTCTGCAAGCCATAAAATGACATCACGCTGACACACACTTCAGTTTCCCAATCAAGTGAGGGATGGAAATTTGACCAATTAGAAGCCGAGAGAGAGGTAGGGTCTAGTGATGCTGCACACACACCCATTTTAAAAACAGATAAAAGCAGACAGACAGGACAGATAGGGACCTTCAAATCCATTTTCTGCGGGACGCTCTGCTGGAAAATCCATACTTTACCTCCATCAATCTCTAGAGAAAGCTGTGCAGAAAGATCCAGACTTCAAATCTATCAATATCCAGAACCAGAAACCCAGACCAGACCAGCAGAGCAGAGCTGACCCAGATCACTGTGAAGAGACCCAGACCAGACCGGAGTCCAGTCCAAAACCTGACCAGATCCGTGGCGAGGCATATTTTAAAAAATATATTGTGAGTACCTAGCAGACTGTGCAGAACCAATCTCTTAGTTAAAATAATATAATTCAATCCTATTTTAATCTAAGTAGAACTGTCTCCTAACTGTCACCTGTCATTTGTAAAGCTGTCACTTGTCATTTTCTAGTTGCAAGCTGCACTTGTCTTTTTGAACTTTAAAATTTCAAATCTGAAAAACGACCTTTATTTAATCGCTCATATCTCCGTGACCGTTTGTGCTAGAGACTTGCAGTAACTTTCCTCAGAAAGCTTAGAATCGTGGCCTTCCTACGAACCTAGAGCCCCTATAGTTTTGCCATAATCGCGAAAGACGCACCCGCGAATTTTACCGCGATTTGCAAATTTCTCCACGTGTGAAAACAGCAGTTTGTTTTTGCTTCCGTTGCAGAAATTCGTTTAACCTGCTAATCATTCCTAGGACATTGCTAAAGTAAGCCTGCAACTAATTTAAACCAACTAATCCTCAACCTGAACCTCTAGAGGGAATTAAAAGCATTTTAGCATATTTTTCACTTCATTGCCAGCACATATAAAAGCATTTTGGGCCTGTGTTTCCAACTTCTGTAGTCTAAGCTTGCTGGGGTGAACTGAATCACATTTAATTGCATTTCTGAGAACTGTGTGCCTTCCTTCCATTTCCTTGCATTGCATAACAGGGGGGGGTGAATTGTCCAAGAAAGTGATTACATTGTCTTTTGCTGAAATCCTATCAAGTTATTTTCTGTACTGCATTTCATTCCACATTGCATCCATTGGAAACCATAAAAGTATTGCTGCTATCTTATCCATCCTATAACCACTCATCATTGATTATAAAGAAGTGTGCCAGTGCCAGATTCTCCGTTGTTAATCTTTATCATATCAGATTAAGTGTGATATTCAATTATTAATTATTAAAAAGTGTGATAGATATATATTGCTTTACTTCTCAAATAAACCTTTTAACTTGCAAAACAGAACTACTTCTTGGCTCAGTGGGGTCAGGGGGATTCTGAGAGAGGGGTGTTATATAGGGGTAGTCATCCAGAACGCATGAACTGGACATAAAGATATATCAATAAGGGTTTTCATTCAGTATTATAGACTAGGCGTTGACTTAGCTGTAGTGTTGAATTGAATCCTCTTACAAATTAGGGGCTTGTGCCGGACGTTTGGGTTAGATCTACCATTTGTGCAGATTAATACAGCGTGCCAGCTGACCAGATACACATATCCGGTCGGATCACCACGCTGTGTTACGCTGTAAAGCACTCCTCAAAGGAACGCTCTTAGGAAAAGGTCTGTTTTGCAAAAATAAAATACAAACTTCTGTAAGTCAGGACAGAGACCAATCTCTAGAATGACGACCTTAGTAGACATGAAAATAGCCAGAGAGCACTTCTTACATAAGTTATTTGTGAGAGGTGAGTGGACTCACCAGGACCAAACAGTCTGGTTGCAGGCCATCACACCCCAAATCACGGAAACAGGGTCAGATATATGCAGAGACCAGGGTCCCTTACATGTGGCCCTGAGTGAACTATATATGTCCTCTAAGGCCAAGGATGAGCACAACAAGATTGCCAGGGTAGCGGCATATTTATATTTACATATGGGAGCCATGCAGGACAAATGTGCTGAAGGCCAAGATCTGGCGAGTAGGCAACTGCTGGCATTACAGAAGGCCCAATCTGAGCTGGACTCTTCTGAGCAGAGGCTGCTCAGGAGCCAGGAGTCAGAAAATGACAGTAGGCAGTATATCATTAAAATAAAAGAGGACATGGATATACTGCAACAGGAAAAGGCTGACCAGGATACTAGATTTCTGGCCCTGCAGAGCCAGAAAAAGCTGGAGCAACAATTAGACTTTAACAGGGCATGCACGGAGCAGGTAGCCACCCTGCAAAGTCATCTAGATAGAGTGAAGGCAGAGAGCAACAAGCTGATTTTGAAAGACCTGGATACCCAGGCAGAGTTTGATGAAGAGCGCCAGAAAGCTGGTGCCTTTCAAAGGCAGAGGGACGACCTGGCGGCACAAATGCAGGCTCTTAGTCAGGAAAGGGACACCTTAGGCCAGGAAGTCTGCCACTTAAGAAGAAAAATGGAAGAAAATCACCTGGCCCACCAGGGACTAGGTGACCTCCAAAAAGAACACCAGGACTTGCTAGAGCACACCAGGAGGGTGGAGGATGCTCTGGCAAGACAGGAGCAGGCCAATAGGGACACAGCTCAGGAAGTAACCCTCCTGCAGCAAAGACTGGCCCAGCTCTCCAGGACCAATCAGGAAACACAGAGAGAGAATGAGGCTCTCTGCCAGCACAATGATAGGCTCCAACAACAGGTAGCGATGCAGGAGAGACTGATAGAATCTAGTAAGGCCTTAACTGAGGAACTGAAGGCGCAGGCTCTTGCACTGCAACAGGGAGCAGGGGCGGATAGAGACCAAGTTCGCTGGGAAAGGGAAACTCCTGAGCATAACCTCAGGAGCCCTAGTACCAGAGGCCTTTATCTCTCTCAGTCCCTGGACTCTGCCACCCCCATGTCCCCTGGCGCACATGAGCACAGGGCCACAGGGATGGCAGATTACTATCCAGACAAAAGTATGGGGCTCATAGGCCAGTACCACCCAGGTATGGAGGGGCGGGCATCCGGCTATGGGCACCCCAGCACAGTGCAATTTAATGGGGAACCCCAGGAGAGTAGGCCCATTAAGGCCATCCTGAAAACCTCTGCCCAGTTAGGTCAGTGGGGGGGGGTACCCATCAAATCCTGGCAGCAAGGAGGGATCTGAAGACTCCTCTGAGCGGTACAGGACACAGGAGACCAGGCCCCCACATTCTGCCAGCCATTCCCAGGCTCGCAGAATCCGGGAAAACCTGGAAGAACAGACGGGAACCTCTGGGAGCAGTGCCTCTGAGTCAGAAGATGAATGGACAAGGGTTACCCGAACCAAAAAGGCCAATAAGGCAAAAAGGGCCTTGATTAAGGACCCATTGAAACAGATTAAGGCAATCAGGAGTGTCATCACGCCTTATCATAAGAACGCCAAGTACTCTGTTTGGGAACACTTGGAGCTCTATGAGCAAATGATGGAGACTTTTTATTTGAAGGGCAGCCAAAGCTGTATCCAATATGTAAAGTGGACATTCTCCCCAGAGTACTCCAGTTTCTTTGCAGGGCTGGAGGACCAAAATCATTCCAGGTGGTCCACCTATAGGGCGGCCATATTAAAACATTTTTCTGTTCACAGAAATCCCCAAGAGGCTCGCAAGGCAGCCTACCATTTACAATGTGGGGAGGATCAGGCCCCACAAGAATTTGTGCAGGAGTTAAAGCGTGCTTTTGCACAGACCACAAGAAGGGTGCGCACGAATAGCAGAGAATTTGTTAATACTTATTTCCATGCCTTGCCCAAATACATAATGACCCAGCTCGTGAGAGATTTTCATGAGAAAAGATCTTTAGAATGGGTCATTGAACAAGCCACCCGCATCTACGAGGTGCAGAAGCCAATAGAAAATAAAAATAATGCGCCCAAAAACCCCAAAGCCAACAGCACCCCTGCTGCTGCCAAGGTGGCAGAGGTAAAGGTCACCCCCGTTTTGGATTTGGAGATGGGGGGGCCTAAAAACCTACCTGCACCTAATAAAGCTAGGCCCAGAAGGTCCTCGGGCCAGTCACAAACAGGGAGTCAAGGAGGTAGTCCCACAAATGGGGTCCCTCGCTCTCCTGACTATGTAAGTCCCCGTTACAAGGGTAATCGACCCATCCTGGGTTATGTGTGGACTCCTCCAGCCCAAGGGGGGGGATCCAGCCAAGCACCTAACCCAGGGAACTTCCCTCCTAACTTCCCACGGGAGGGCAGAAATTTACCAAACCCTGGGCAGAACTTTTTCCCCAGACATCCACCCGACTTTCAGCCCCAAAACCATCCATCCTTCTTTCCCCAATTCCCTGAGCCCAGACCACTGAATCCGGGAGAGGGGAGGCCAAGGGTGGAGGGGTACCCAAATCTTCCCAACCCGGGGTATTACCAGAGGAGGGACAGCTACCCTTCCCGGGATCAGCCCAGGGGAGAAAACAGGGCCCCGTATCAGCCTGAGCGGGTTTCCCAGTTAGAGCGCCAGGTTCAAAACATGGCGCGGGATCTGGGTCACATACTGAGGGCTCAGCAGAACCCTCAGATGGGCATGCCGGCGCAGAACGCACCCAACTCTGGACCTGGTGCTCCAGAACAATGACGGGGGCAGCACCCCGATAACTCACCGGTTCCCAGGGAGGAGGCACAAAGGGAAGGGGGGTGTAAAGCCTTGGAGGAAGCTTCCTTCCTCACTTGTAAACAGCCCCTGGAAACCCAGGAACCGGAAACAAAATCCCTTGCCCCTGAAAGTCTGCCTCCTAAGGAGCAGAGGGGGGGTAGGAGAAACAAAAGACCCAAGCAGACTCAGTTTGAGGAGGAGGTACAGATCTTCCAATTTGAGGGAGAGGGATCCTCAGAGGATCCTGGGAAAAGGATCTTCTCCTTCAGAGAGGGGGGAACTCCTCCCAAAGAAAAATGGGTCCCTAGGGATGCAAATCCAGACTGGGGAGATGTGGAGACTGAGCTACCGCCGCCCACCATCTCATCCCAGAACCAACATCAAGAAAATCCCCTGGTTCAAACCCATCCTGGTGACTGCCTCCAAAAAGGGGGGGCGGCCCAGAACCGGAGCCAGGGGAACCCACAATGGCTCTGATCTCCAGTGTCCAACTTTCTCTTTCAGATTCCCAAGGCTCTCCACAGAATTCTGCCCAAATTTCTTCTCTTGCAATGTCCAAAACCAGAAAATTAGCCCACCAGTTGTCCAAAAATGTGCATTATCTGTGCCCCCTTGAGGAGAAGGAGGGAAGATACTATGCCCCGGTACAAGTACAGGGGCAGGGTACAATTTTGGCACTGGTGGACACTGGATCTCAAGCTACCCTTCTGTCCAGAAGGGCCTTTGACGAACTGAATGCAGGAAGGGGAGAGAATTACCAAATTCCTCTCACCTCTCTTGCTGGACAACTGCAGAACTTTGACGGGAAGGAAATTCCCGTTGAGGGGACTGCAGACTTGGACATTAAGATCGGGCGACACAAGGTGAAACACCCGGTCATAGTAGTGACTCCAGAGGGCACCCCTTGTTTACTAGGCAATGACCTCCTGAGAAGGTTGTCACCCCTAATAGATTGCGTAAACAAGGTCCTCTGGACCCAGACTAGCCGACCAATACAATTAAAACAGAGTGTCAACCATGTTAGTTTAAACGGCACCTGCCACATGGTTGAACAAAAATCTGACCAAGTAGAATTGTACTTCCAGAATAACCAAATTCCAGACATGACAGTAATAGCAGTAGGACAACAGACTGGTGATGGAGGGTCCTCTCTATTTCTGAAAATCAACCTTCCTTCCAGTCTAAAGTGGTACTCCACACTGGAAGGAAACACCCTGAAATTCTTTACTAATCCACAATCAGAAACTCCCACTCCTATAGTCCAGAAAGATGTCAAATCATCTCAGAGCCTGGCTGATATTCAGCAAATTGGAGAGCAATTGTTCATCCCTGTCCAGTTAAATGATGGGAAGGACTCTGTTCTCGCCCGAGTGTGTGTGAACAACGGTAAGAGCTTCATCAGCGAAGCCATGTTCCGCCAACTCCCAAAAGATCCAGCCATTCCCACATTCAAACTGATAGACAAACGGGAAATGGACCTGGAAGCGCCTAATTCCAAACATCTCCTGCCAAGCAGGTGTATGCTCAAAATCTCCATTGGCAACAAGAGCATAGTCCACAATTGTTGGGTCGTGCGAGACGTCCCTGCCGCCTTTTACTTAGGCAGTGACATTCTCAATCGCTTTGCCATTAGTTTGGACCTAATAAACTTCAAAGCTTGGTCCCGATTAGCGGATAATCCCATGGGCTTTGATGATCCAGAAAAAGCATTTAGGTCAGCTCAATTGCTACCTTATGCAGTTGAAATTCAGATCAAAGAGGAAGTCACCATCCCAGAAAGGACTCGACAATTCTCCCTGGAAGTGAAAGCTAAAAGAGGACAATATTTGCAAAACCCTGATGCTTACATACATCTAAATGCTTCTCTCCAACAGCAAGGGTTAGGGGTAAACCCAACACCATTAGTCAACATAGAACATGACACCATTCCAATAGAGGTGGATAACAGCGACTTAAAGAGTATTACTCTAGCCGCAGGCACCATTATTGGAATGGCGGTTGATGACTGACATTTTTCCATAGATTTAGGTAATGAACTGTTAGGGCCAATCCCCAAGGACTGCTTTGACAGTGACAGTGATGACAATACAACACCAGACAGGATTTTTACCCGGCATGGGGGGAACTTCCTGGTGTACACTTCTTGCCCTTATGGTAAGGAAGATGTGACTTGTGACTTCAGGAGGGATGAGGTGATTTTTCAAGTCCATGAGGGCTGCCTTTCCCACCTGAAGCCCCCAGTCCAAATCAGCACTCTGACCACGGACTTCTCCACCCAGCTGGAGGAGGCCGCTGAAATAGCCAAACCAGAAGTCTTTCCAGGCTTCAGGCAGATGGTGGAAGAGAGAGTCAACATAGCTGATGCCTGTGTGACTCTGGAACAAAAGCAAAAGTTGAAACAAGTTTTCTTGGATTTCCAAGATCTCTTTGCGGTAGACTCATATGACTGCGGTCGCACTGACATCCATACAACAACAATCCCCACGGAGCCTGGCATGACTCCAGTGTTTGTGAAGCAATATCGCTTGCCTCTCGCATCAATGGAGTCCCTTACTGAAATAATTAAGAACCTTGAGTCCCGGGGAATAATCCGTCCAGTCCACAGCACCTTCAATAATCCGGTGCTGGGAATATTGAAGCCAAACGGCCAGTGGAGACTCTGCGCCGACCTCAGGGAGCTCAACAAACGGGTCCATACTTCCCGATGGCCTCTGCCCTACATTGACCAAGGGCTGGCCCAGATTCAGGGGTCACAGGTATTCACTGCAATAGACCTGACCAATGGATACTGGACTGTGCCTGTCAGCAGGGAGGACCAATACAAACTGGCTTTTACCTTTGGGGGCCAGCAATACACATGGACCCGGACTCCCTTCGGATACCTCAACTCCGGCAATGAATTCAACATTTTCCTACGTAAGGCCATGCCCGACCTGGGTGCGAGGGGTAACCTGGTTTACGTAGATGATGTCCTCATCAAAAGTTCATCTGTGGAGGAACACATAGCGGAGATCCGTTATGTTCTGACGCAGTTGAGGGCCGCCGGAGCAAAACTTTCCTTTCAGAAAGCACAGTGGTGTAGAACCTGTGTTAATTTCTTGGGGCATGAGATTACTCCCCAGGGTCTCTGTCCCCAGGAAAAGAAAGTGGAAGCACTTCAGAAACTGAAAGACCCCACAACTCTGCGGGAACTAAGGAGCCTCCTTGGACTGACTAATTACAGCAGAAAGTTCATTGAGGGCTACGCAGAGATCACCAGACCCCTGATTCATCTCCTGAAGGGGTGGGTCAAGTGGGAATGGGGTCCAGAACAAGCCGAGGCGTTAAAACAACTCAAAAGAAGCCTCTCACAAGCACCTTGCCTAGCTTACCCTGTCAGAAACAAGGAGTTCTTCCTGGAGACGGGGTTCTCTAATACGTGCTTGACGGCGGTATTATACCAAAAGCATGACAAGGTCAATAAAGTAATCTCCTATGCGAGCAAAACTTTATCCTCTGTGGAGGAAAAATTCAACGATTGTGAGAAGGCACTCCTGGCAACGGTGTGGGCATTGAAGAATTACCGCCCATTTATCCAGGGGGAACACATCATAGTGGAGACTCCACACCAGCCTCTGCAATATCTCCAAAGTGACAGAATCCGGGCCGGAAATGTGAGTAATTTCCGAATTACTTCCTGGATTCTGTCAATGCAAGGCTTTCCTGTGGAGGTCAGATATGGCCAAAACAAGAAGAGTCCCCTCGCGCAAGGTCTGGCTGACTTGCATGATTGTGCCAGAGAAAACTGTCTCGAGGACGAAAGTCTAAAAATCAAGGACAACACGGAGGCATACCTTAATTCCCCACACAAAGTCTTTGAAGAGGACAAGTGTGAGGGAATGCCCACTGTGTATGTGGATGGATGCTCTTACCATGTTGACAACAACGGGGAGAAAGAACTGGTGGCTGGCGTAGGGAATGCATGGGTGGAGGAGTTCCCAGAACCCTCCGCTGGATACAAAATTGGTCCCGAAGTAGTCAGGTGGCAGAATTGATGGCTGTGCATCAGGCCATCCTCACTGCTGTCCAGCATCAACTCCGCGAACTGGTCATAATCACAGATTCGGATTATGTACGGAACGGGTTCGTGGAGCACCTGGTTAATTGGAAAACCAGAGGCATGTTATGTGCTAATAACAAACCCTTGAAACATGGGAAGTTGATCCAAAACATTGATGATCTGGTCACCTCGAATGAGATGACCATCTATTGGAAGAAGATCAAGGGTCATTCCAAAGTAGAGGGACCAGACAAAACTGGAAATGACTTAGCTGATCAGCTGGCCAAAACCGGGGCCATCCAAGGGGATCTAATTGAGATTGAGTCCCTGTTGGGGGAAATCCAGGTCACTGCTATCACTAGGTCCGAGACAAATGCTCACAACGACCTTTCAATTGCACAATGGAGTAAGGAGACCCCTGATGCTGATTTGATTACCGCTCAGAAGGGGGATCCAATTATTGGTAAGTTTTACCAGCACCTTGAGGACCCTGAGAACTTTCCCCTGACGGATACCGATTACATTGGGAAAGAGGACCTAAGAGTGTTGATGAAATGTCCAAAAATGTTCCAGATCCAAGACGGTTTGTTGGTAAGGAAATCCAAAGCTGGCCACGATCAGTGGGTGGTTCCTACCTCATTCCCAAGCCTGATGTTAAATCACGCCCATGATGCGGCCACCGCCGGTCATAGGGGGTTTCACACAACATTGGAAATCTTAAGAGAGGTTGCATACTGGCCACACATGGGGCAGGACCTGGACCAATACTTGAAGGGGTGTCTTGTGTGTGCACAATTTCAGCCATCATCCCTCACGCACCGTGCGCCTCTCCAAAAGAGGGGGATGACACTGCCATGGTCAGATTTACAAATCGACTTTGTAGGCCCCGTGATTCGCTCTGCTAGGGGGAATAAGTACATGTTGACTGTGACATGCTTGTTTACCAAGTGAGTGGAATGTCTCCCAGCCCCAAACTGCAAGGCAGAAACCGCAGCTGCCCTGATGATTAACCACATCTTTTCCCGTTTTGGTCTACCTCAAAGGATTGAGTCAGACAGGGGTAGCCACTTCACCAGTGAAGTAATGACAAAGATGTGGGAGATACTGGGCGTCAAGAGAAAGCTACACATTGCTTACAGGCCAGCTTCTTCCGGGGCAGTAGAGAGATATAACCGAACCATTGTGAGCATATTAAAGAAGTTTGTGGCAGATTCTGGGCCAAGTTGGGATATCCGATTACCTCTGGTCCTAATGGCCATCAGATCTACCCCTTCATCTGCAACCAAAATGTCACCATTCGAGTTGATGACTGGGCGCAAGATGGTGCTTCCTCAGCATTTGCTCTACAGGACCCAAGAGCAGACACTGATAAATGCCTCCACAACTCATGAGTATGTGGAGAATTTAAGGACACACCTCCAACATGCTTTTGCTTACGCTCAGCGGAATCTAGAAAGATCAGCTGATAGCATGAAGACCCACTATGACCTGAAAACTTCCAGGAAGGAATATCAGGTGGGGGACCGGGTCTATCTATACAACTTCCAAAGGAACCAGGCCAAGCAGCGCAAATTTTTGCCTACATGGAAGGGACCCTTTGAGATCATCGACAAGATCTCCCCTGTGGCCTACAAAATCCACATCCCCAAAGGTCCTTTGGCAGCGGGGAAAGACAAGTGGGTCCACATAAACCAGTTGAAATGTTGCCATCCCAGGCACACTCTGCAACAACTGGAGGAATCCTCTGGAATCCTAGCGGGTACTGTCTCAGACTAATTCAGTTCCAACCATAAAACAGACCACATCTAGTCTCTAAAATATTGTGATTTGCATGAAACTGTCTCTTAGTTATGCTGTTTTTTTTTTTTCAAAATAAGAATGTAATGTTTCGTTATGATGAAATGCATATGCTGCCCCACTATCTCAACAGTGGTGGAAATGTCCATGAATAGGTATTGCCGCTCTTCCTTTGTCGTCCTAGGAGAAAGAAAACCTGGAGACAGGCCAAGGAGGATGATCCGGAGACTGGGAGGATGACGCAAGGGGGCCCGGGGTACCGCCCAATATTCCCATCAGGACCAGCGAGGAGAACCGATCGACCAGTACCGGATGGAGGAAAAGATGCTGAACTGTGCCATCTATTGGAAGAAGATGAGGAAACATCCCAGGTCTTGCGAGTCCCATCAGTGAAACGGAATGGCCATCGCAAGAGGGGGGCTTGTGGGATGTATTTACCCATGCATCCGAGCTCTATCTCAAAACTGTGCAGTACTGACATGGAAAACATCATGATGGTCAGAGCTTCCCAGAAAATGCACAGGAAAATCCCATTTTGCCTATATTGTGAGCTCAGAGGGGCAATGCTGATTGCCAAAAGCAAACCCATAACTGTTGGGAATTCATTTTTCTTGAATGTCAAATATGGCAAAATCATGGGCACAGAATTACTTTACTTCAGAAACACACCAATGCCATGTCCTGAACATGGACAATATACTCCATGTAATATCACTTGCTGAAATGAATCAATCTAAAAAAAATCCCAAGGATGGATGCAGTAACCACAAAATCCTGAGGGTGGCGCTAGCGGTCTAAACTCTGACAGGAGAGCTGTCTTGCAAAACTGTCTAGTGCAAAGAAAGGGGTCTTATTCAATTAAAAGTTCAAAGGGGTTGCCTGTCCTAAGAACTCTTGACACTTCAGAACTCAACACAAGAAGCCAGGAAATCACAGGGTTCTGTTAATTAAATGCAAAGTGGCTCCCTGGCCTCCTGATCTCAGCTTCCCAGAGACCACACAATGGCCCCTTTCATCTGAAAGGAATATGTTGATTTTGACTGTTTACTGTCAACAAAGGCCTGCCTGCCAGAGGACACATGTGACTGACCCACCCAAGTCTTGGAGGCGGACTCCAACACTCTGAGAACTGAATTGAAAGAAAAATATATATTTTACAAAAACACTGATAACTCTTTGTAATCAAATGACAGAAATGTATAACTTTGAGAGCCTTAATTTCAAAAATGTACCTTCAATTCAAGCCCAAACTCCAGTTTGTGTGATGTTCTGGGGCAAAACCCTGCTAATTGTTAATATTACAGACACTGGCCCTCATTAGGACCTTGGCGGAGGACCATGGTGCTATTAGCACCATGGTCCATGGCGCTAAATTGCCAACTCCGCCATGGTGGTTGGCGGACTTACCGCCCCATTCCGACCTTGGCGGGGTGGTTAGTCCCCAATCCCCATTTACCCTTCCCCATTCCCATTTTTGCCCCATTGGGCATAATGGGAGTGGGGAAGGCGTTAATTACGCCACCGTAAATTACGGTGGCGTAATTAACAACAAGGTCCCGTAGCGCCATGGATTTTACCGCCTGCAAAAAGCAGGCGTAAAAATCACCATGGCGCTACGGGAACTCGTACTCAGGCGGTAAGGGTCGGCGAAGTTTACGCCGGCGTAAACCCCTTACCGCCTGGGTCGTAATGAGGGCCACTGTGTTTAAGTTAGACAAATGAAAATTCATTGGTATAAGTATGGACAGGCTGTGTACATTTGTATGAAGTTGGAAGAAAAATCTGATGTTGCAAAACCACTAAAAAAGTGCAAAATATTGCCATTTCTGAATGCAAGCCCCCAGGAAGAGCAGATTTGGACAGGGTATATCTCCTGTGATATGTGATGTGTGTATGTCATTTTAAACAAATGTGTACCTGTGCAAATATGTTTTTTTTTTATCAAATATAGATTGTGTGCAATTTGACAGGGGAGTGTCCTCTCTGCAAGCCATAAAATGACATCACGCTGACACACACTTCAGTTTCCCAATCAAGTGAGGGATGGAAATTTGACCAATTAGAAGCTGAGAGAGAGGTAGGGTCTAGTGATGCTGCACACACACCCATTTTAAAAACAGATAAAAGCAGACAGACAGGACAGATAGGGACCTTCAAATCCATTTGCTGCGGGACGCTCTGCTGGAAAATCCATACTTTACCTCCATCAATCTCTAGAGAAAGCTGTGCAGAAAGATCCAGACTTCAAATCTATCAATATCCAGAACCAGAAACCCAGACCAGACCAGCAGAGCAGAGCTGACCCAGATCACTGTGAAGAGACCCAGACCAGACCGGAGTCCAGTCCAAAACCTGACCAGATCCGTGGCGAGGCATATTTTAAAAAATATATTGTGAGTACCTAGCAAACTGTGCAGAACCAATCTCTTAGTTAAAATAATATAATTCAATCCTATTTTAATCTAAGTAGAACTGTCTCCTAACTGTCACCTGTCATTTGTAAAGCTGTCACTTGTCATTTTCTAGTTGCAAGCTGCACTTGTCTTTTTGAACTTTAAAATTTCAAATCTGAAAAACGACCTTTATTTAATCGCTCATATCTCCGTGACCGTTTGTGCTAGAGACTTGCAGTAACTTTCCTCAGAAAGCTTACAATCGTGGCCTTCATACGAACCTAGAGCCGCATTCCTACCTCCTATAGTTTTGCCGTAATCACGAAAGACGCACCCGCGAATTTTACCGCGATTTGCAAATTTCTCCACGTGTGAAAACAGCAGTTTGTTTTTGCTTCCGTTGCAGAAATTCGTTTAACCTGCTAATCATTCCTAGGACATTGCTAAAGTAAGCCTGCAACTAATTTAAACCAACTAATCCTCAACCTGAACCTCTAGAGGGAATTAAAATCATTTTAGCATATTTTTCACTTCATTGCCAGCACATATAAAAGCATTTTGGGCCTGTGTTTCCAACTTCTGTAGTCTAAGCTTGCTGGGGTGAACTGAATCACATTTAATTGCATTTCTGAGAACTGTGTGCCTTCCTTCCATTTCCTTGCATTGCATAAAAGGGGGGTGAATTGTCTAAGAAAGTGATTACATTGGCCCTCATTACGACCCTGGCGGAAAGCGACTGACCGGAGCGCCACAGCGTAAATAGCGTTTCCGCCATTGTACGAAGGAGCAAAGTGCGGCCCATTCCGACCCATCGGGCACGAGCACCACGCCACGGCGGAAGTGCAAAGTCCGCGATGGCGGAAATGACCCCAAAACGGCCCACACCGCCGCCGTACGGCGCCCTAGGTGCAATACCGCCACCCCACTTAGCGGTCACCGCAGTGTGCGCCTACCGGAAAGTACGGTGGCCGGAAATATACGGAAACGGAAGTTAAAACATGGGCCCGGAACGGGAAACATCCCGGCGTACACCTATAAAAACACCAAAACCACACAACCACTAAAATCACTACCCTGAAACACACCCCAACCCGTCAACCACCCTAGCGAAACCACGAAAAATGGGAAAAGTAGCGAAGAAAGCGTGCGACCGCAAGCGGCAGGTCCACTTCTCCCGTGAGGAACTCACCGTGCTAACAGAGACCCTCCAGGAGAATGCAGCCGTCGTCTTCTCCACGCAAATGACCAGGACGGCACTTGCAAACAAGAAGGCCATATGGGCTCTGGTGGCACAGCGGGTAAGTGCGGTGGGGACCGCACCCCGCACCCCACAGCAATGCCGCAAGCGATGGGACGACCTGCGGATACGCGTCCGCAGCATACTCTCTGCCAACCGCAACATTGCCACAGCCACCGGGGGAGGTCCTGAATCACCCATCAAGTTGACCCCCTGGGAAGAAATCTGTGCCTCCACCATCGGAATGGAGAGCATAGAGGGAGTCGGAGGGATGGAGAAAGGAGTGCCGACATCCGAAGATTCAGGTAGGTGGGCCAGATAAAACAATGCCAAATCCACACAGTCCATCCATGTGAAGTACCATGCGTCCACATAGTGCAACAGAAACACATGTCCAGGAGAACGTCCACACACATCGGCCTGAAAGCGCACGTCAAAACCCACAATAAATACATAAATAATTAAAAACCCCTAATACACGCACTACACGTGCAGCAGGCACACCCTAACTGCAGGCTGCCAAACAACTGCACCCTCACTCCACACACAAATCAAAGCACCTCCAAGACCCCGACCCAAATCACCCTCAGGTACCACCCCAATGCATGTGATACAATGCCATTCCAATTCCCACTGACCCATCAATAACCCTCGCCCTCCTTTACTCCACCACAGGGTCCGATCCAAACGACGAGCTACAGGACACCCCTACCAGCACACCTGCAAAGAGGGCCAAGACCAACGGCCAGAGACCCTCCACCTCAGCTGCACGCATCAAGACACGGCAGCAGCACAAATCAGGTGGCAGCACAGAGGAGGGAACATCAACAGGCACCCCAGCAGCCAGCATGGCCACAACACCACCACCACAGGTCCCCCCAATGGATGCCACAGAAGGCACTGCCTCTGGTGGCAGCAGCACCATAGGTGACACCCCATTGATGGCAGCATGCTCGGACACAGAAGACGGGGATGTCGAGGTCAGATCCATCCATGACCTGTCCCAATCCCCCTGTCTGTCCCCTCCCGTACAACATGAGGATACCACGCAGGTGCAGCCACAAGACGACGACTGGCCATCCCCCACAAGCCCTGTGGCAAGGCAACATGAGGACAACAGCCCCTCTGTGACACCACCGCAAATGGCCATGGCCCAGCAGAGGCAACAGTCCCTCGACAAGTTAATCGTCCAACAGCAGCAAATGGCCACACTCCTCAAGGGCCATGCCGATGAATGTGGGGGCACCAAGGCAGACATAGAAACATCAACAGAGACACTTAGGGCAGAAATGGAGAGAGGTACAGAGACGCTAAGGGCACAAATTGAGAGTAGCACCGAGAGCCTGAGAGTCCAAATGGAGAGTAGCACCGATAGCCTGAGGGGGGAACTGCATGCGACGTCCAAAGACGTATGTGCCGAACTTGCCGCAGTGCGCCGTGTGCTCACTGAGCTCTCGCAAACCCTTAGGGACATGCATGGACGTGAGCAGGCAGACACATCATCCGTTGCAAGTTCCGTCCAGGGCAGCCCCCAACGTAGATCTGGAAGGAACCTGCGTTCCACAGGCAGGGGTGCCCCTGATACCCGCAGAGGGGGCATGCAATAGCGACAGCCCACTGACAATGAGCATCTTTGGACACTGGTGTTCGGGTGGGAGGTAGGAGGGTGGAGGGGGTGTGTTGGGCTCACTTGGGTGGCGGGTCGATAGGGTGTTCAACATGATATCACATATGCCATAAAAAGTGCACGATCAACCAATGAGAAGTGTGGACATTGATCCTTGTGTACTAGGCCATCATAGGCGTACAGTCCATATTGTGCATGTCCCAGACACACGCAGTGCCACGAGTCCCGTGTCCATGCATCAGCCACCAGGCGTGAGTGCTAGAAGCATACATCAATGAGATGCTGACGAATGTCACGGCCCTCCGGTGCCTCGCAGACTCCATGAGGTGCTGCCACATCCCCACCCTCATCATGACCATCATCAGGTGCTTGCAGTTCTGCGTCAGGGGGCATGGGCACATTTCTACGTACGCACATGTTGTGGAGCATGACACATGCCATCACCATCTTTGCAACCTTCTCATGGCGGTACAGGAGTGCCCCGCCAGACCTGCTGAGGCAGCGGAAACGAGTCTTCAGTAGGCCGAATGCCTGTTCTATGACTACACGGGTACGTGAGTGGGCATGGTTGTAGTCCTCCTCATGCTGGTCCCGTGGGTTCCGGACTGGTGTGAGGAGCCATCTCTTCAGTGGATATCCAGCATCACCTGTATGTGGACGAGAAACGTATGATGTGGAATGCCATTGATACGTACGCACACCCCCCCCCCCCCCCTTCCTGGCAGTTCATTGCCAATTCACATACCCCACATCATCATGCATGTAATGAGACTCACCGAGTAGCCAGGATCTGTTCCCTGCGTGTCGTTCCATGTAGCGTGGTATTGTAGAGTTCCTCAAGACCATAGAATCATGGGTTGATCCAGGGAATCGGGCACAACAATGTGTAATGATCCTGTTGGAGTCACACACCATCTGTACATTCAGGGAATGAAATTGTTTTCGGTTGCGGTACTGGGCCTCCATGGCATGTGGGACGACCAATTCCACATGGGTGCAGTCGATGGCACCAATGCAACCCGGTATGCCGGCAAGTGCATGGAATCCCACTTTTGTGTTGGTAATTTCCTGCTCCGAGCGTGGTAGAGAGATGTAGTCGTCTGCGTGCTTCAGGAGGGCATCGAGCACTTGCAATAGTGTCCGTGAGAACAGTGGCTGAGAAATGCCATGCAACTGTCCGACTGTGTGCTGGTAGGTGCCTGTGGCCAGGAAGTGGAGTACAGACACCACCTTCAGTAGGGGTGGGATGGCGGTTGGGCTATCTATCATGCTGACAAGGTCAGCCTGTGTCATGTCCACAATGGCGGCTATGGTGTCCCGGTCCAGACGGTAGAGGGTGTGGATCTGCTCATCAGTGAGGTTGAACGGATGTGCTCGGAGGCGTTGAATTGCGGGTTGCCTGCGTGGTGGTAGTGGCTGTGCTGGTGGGCCTTGCTGGCCCTGCCTTGGCCTCCTCCTCCTCCTGCGTCTCCTCCGTGCGGCTGGTTGTAGTTGGTGTTCGTCTACTTCTTGGAGTCGGAGCACTTGCAGTGCTATCAGGTCCCCCAGGGCCAACATCGCGAGTCCTGCCGGTAGCATTTCGGTGTGGTTGTGGGAGGAGACTGGCTGTGCAATTTATGTGTTTTCAGGCTGTATGGCCTCCACCTGTGGTGATTGATTCCACCTGTGCAAACTGCTCTCCCCTTTGGCCGAGCACGTCCCGCGCACAACGCTGCAATTCGGGGAATTGTATCTTGCTATTGCAATCATGTATTAGTACCCGATGGCCGTGTAAGATTGGTTGATATGTTCATTCTGCTGTGGTCCCATTGTTTCACATACTATCTGTGCAGTCGCGAACAGACTTGTGAGGGGTCAGTGGGACGTAGTACTCGAGTAACGGTGGGCCCTCATGCATCACTGTACCGAGTTGCAACGACGGGCGGGGCGTCCCATTCGTGGGTGAAGGCAGTTGCCATTTTCACACACAGCCGCACTCGATGGGATAATTAGTGATTTCAAACGGCCACAGATGCCTTTTCGACGTGATGTTGCAAATGAGGAATTCGAAGGGCGGCGCTTTCGGTTTCCAGCTAGCGGCGAGGAGATGCCCACAGGTCTGACTGCAAATATAACGTTCTATTGTTCAATGTCCTTGAGACAGGGCCCATGGCGAGGGAGCAATGATTGATATGAATAGTTTGGGATGCGCAATAGCTACGTGGGCGATGAGGCCGTCCGTTCCCAAATACATGTTACTTCACAACACTGGAATTACGGGCTGGGGCACTGTGGATTTAGCAGGCTGCATAACGCACAGACTCAATGGATGTTTCTAATGTCATGTGAGTAATTATTCAGGCATTTTGATCCCGGGATGAGGGAATGATGGATGGATGCATGGGCAGGTGATTTGATACAGAGTTTGCCATGTACAGGGCTTCTTGGGATCTATCCGCCTCCCCTACGCTATGTGATGCAGGGCTGCCATAGTGGGACCATCGTCCATCTGGCCTTGTTGAGCCCTCCCTGTCTCGAGGCGCCCTCAGACACTCGTTTGCGATGGTGTTTGCACCTCGATATAGATGGTTATGAGTCGCAAGTGGTTTTGGGGTGGTGATGTTCCTTTGGAGTGGGCTAGCATGCATATGGCTGTGGATTTCGTGTGATCATTGAAGTGAGTTGTTGGTATGTAGTTCTGATGGCCATTCTGTTCTTTTTCTTTTCTTTTGGTTGACAGGTATCTCCTCCCCTTTTGCCACTGCCATCTGTATGCCACTCCTGCAGATGGATTTTACTCCCGACACCTGCTGCTTCGTGTTAATCAGTGGAGCAGCATTACGATCTTATGGGACGATCGCCAATGGCCCACATGCCCTTACGCAGTACTGGTGGCTCGGAGCAACATTTCGGCCTTTCAGCTGGACTAGTGCCTCCCCATTGGGACGGCCCTGCGGTTCTGTGCGCTTCCATGTTGCCTTTTCGGACGTGAATGTGGCTCTGTGTACCATGGGGGAACAGGGCGACACACAGGTAGTGGCTGGTCATTTCTTGCGGAAGCAGCCCACATTGGTGATTGGTGTTTTGGATTTCATGGCCTGATGGCTGTATGTGCTTGGTGATTTTGATGTGCATAAATATCTATTCTGATTTGGCCCGTGTAGCGTTTTTCTTTGCAAGTGATGTGGCATATGCCTATTTGGGGGGCGATGTATTGTGAGGAGATCTGCATTGGGTTCCAGCTTCGGGGTTTAGTTGCGTGGTACTGTGCTGTGCGCGTTTGCCTACGAAGCCCAGTGAGGTCAGGGATGGGGGCTGCCAATATGCCAGTTTGAATGTTGTCATGCTCAGGGGCGGGGGATTGGGTTTTGTGTAACAGATGCCGGTCAGCCAGGTGGACTGGTTGAATGATGTGGTTTTCGGTATATTGCTGGTCACAGGTGCCTGTGTTTGCGTGCGTTTCTTGGTGGGGGACTGTGGTCATGTCCATTGGGATGGCTTCTGTATTCGTGCCATCTGTGCCCTGCAGCTCCCATTGGCCCCTGTTGTGTTTCTTTTGTTCGTTGGCATGCATGGGTGACTTGTACATTTCAATGGTTGCATTGTGGCTTCATTGCACCTACGGGGAGTTGTACTTTGTGGGCAGGGAGCGGTGTACAGGCACTCAGTGGGGCCGTTTACGGTTGATTCGCGATGCCGTACTTCTCGCCATGGCGGAATGGTACATTCCGCCATGCCTGATGGCGTTAGGTACATGTCCGCTAGGGTCGGAATTGGCGTACCGTTGCACCATGGTGGTGTTTGCGGTTTGGCATGGCGCGCGCGCGCGTGCTTGGTGCAGTTAGCGTTGGCGTTCAATACGGTGTCGCTAATGGCTTCGTACTTTGCGGTGACGGGTCATAGTCGCACCGAGCGCTATTCGATGGCGGTATTGCATTTCCGCCATCGTTTTTCGATTTCCGCCAGGGTCGTAATGAGGGCCATTGTCTTTTGCTGATATCCTATCAAGTTATTTTCTGTACTGCATTTCATTCCACATTGCATCCATTGGAAACCATAAAAGTATTGTTGCTATCTTATCCATCCTATAACCACTCATCATTGATTATAAAGAAGTGTGCCAGTGCCAGATTCTCCGTTGTTAATCTTTATCATATCAGATTAAGTGTGATATTCAATTATTAATTATTAAAAAGTGTGATAGATATATATTGCTTTACTTCTCAAATAAACCTTTTAACTTGCAAAACAGAACTACTTCTTGGCTCAGTGGGGTCAGGGGGATTCTGAGAGAGGGGTGTTATATAGGGGTAGTCATCCAGAATGCATGAACTGGACATAAAGATATATCAATAAGGGTTTTCATTCAGTATTATAGACTAGGCGTTGACTTAGCTGTAGTGTTGAATTGAATCCTCTTACACTACATACCCCCATCTGCCATTTTTCCCTGACATTCTCCCCGCTGCACTCACCACCTTCCTATCAGGCATCTCACCATGCTCTACAAAATGCAGAGGAATACTCCAATGAGCAGGCCAAGGATGCTTGCCGCTTAGGGCGCCATGATGATCATGAAAGCACATACACCACAGGCAGTGGGTGGCCCCACACTGCAGGCCATCTGGGACCATCTTGCCTGGATGGAACAGAGGCAGGAAGAGATGTGTGCTATAGCTCTGGAACATTTGGGCATTCTCAGGCTGTGCGTGATTGCATTCAGGGGGCATTTAGATGGTTGTCAAGGTCCATAGACCATCTGTGCAGGAGCATGGTGTGCAGTAATGCCTTCCAGTGCCTCACAAGGCAGTCGGTGGGGGAGCTGGCCTAACAGTAGTCCTCGTCTCACGAGGCCATGGTCAGAGCCATTCACCTAACTATGGACCATCTTTGGCGGAGTGTGCAGGGGAGTTCACTCTCTGTTACCCTTACTGAGGGGTCATTGGCCAGCACACCACCCAGTGCTCACAACGACATGCATCATATGTTGCAAAGCCTGCAGACTTGGGGGAAAAGAGTAAGTGCAAGTGGCAGCTGTTGATGTGTCTGTGGGTGGGGGTGGGAGTTGTTAATGGTGCTGGTGGTTGGAGGTGGGAGTTTTGGATGGGGCTCAATAATCTTGAAAGTCTTTATTCAATGCAGCTGAGACATGTGCATTCATTGCACGTATGGGATGCATGTATCCCAATTCAAATGAACTTGTCCTTGAGGTCCGGGCAGACCATTCATCCTTCCCTCACATCACCACGTATGCCCTGTGGTTCCCTTTTCACAACATCAACATCTTTCTTATCTGAGCTAGGGCGATAATGGTCCTCATCTGGAGGCATTTGAATGTTCCTTCGTATGCACATACAACTACAATTTTGCCAACTTTCTCATGGCTATATACTGGGTCCCCACCTGTGTGGTGAAGGCACCTGAATTTTGATTTCAGCAATCCAAATGTGCTCTCAATGCATGGCCTGGTCCTCCTCTGCGCCACTTTGTTGGCTATCTCCTGTAGTGTGACAGCGTCACCTGCAAAACATGAATGGGCAGTGTGAGACATGGCATTGTGTGAGTTTAGGACCATGATTATGGTCCTGATGTGTCTACCCCTATGTGCAAAACTCAGTGGTTGTGCATGGTGCACCTTGTGTGCAACGAGGTTGATGGGACTTGGCCTACATGGTACACTTGCAGTTTTTCACATTGTGGGAGTCTGCAGTCATCAAGTATATAGTAATGCAATGTTATTAGCAATGCACTTGTCATGTACGGTGTGGTAGTATGCCATGAAGGGACCATGGTAATTCTTTCATGGGTTGGGCGTTGCTCTGATTGTTTTGTGCTGCCTTGCATGGCTGGAAGCCCAGTTTCATCACATGGTTTAAGTCTGTGCACTAGGGTGGGTCAGTCAGGGTTCTAGGCCTGTTCTGTGCATTTATGTTGTTGCATCATGAGACTTGTACTTGTTTCACATTGCTACTACTAACGTGCCCAAGGTGTGTGTTAGTGATTTTGGTAGTCAGGTCTGACTACTACTTACCCACAAGCCAGGTGAGCCGTCCTATATGCCTCTCCATTTATGCTGGTAGGGTGCAGTGCCTCGGTATCATGGACTCGTGTGTGGCCCAAGGGTATCAAGCACATCACTGGCTGATTTTGAGGTACGCATCAGATGTCATTTGCACATTCATGGAATGGTACTGTTTCCTGATCTGTTATGCCTGTTTCATTGCTTGGGGAGGACCCAATTGCACATGTGTGCAATCCAATGCTGCCATGGAATTTGGGAAATGGACAATGTTGTAGAAATGTGCCATTGCTGCATTCACCTGCACCTGGGTTATGGGCATCGAGATATGCAGATGTAAATGCCTCATGAGAGCATCTAGGACTTGGTACAGCACTTTGGAGAAAGTGGGCTGTGACATCCCAGGCAGTGTCCCAACTGTGCTGAAATCCACACATGCAAAAGAAGTGTAAGACTGCCACAAGCTTCAGCAGGGGAATGGGGGGGGGGGCAGTTCTGTGATGGTGGGACAGTCCAATCGAAATAGGGTCACTAACTGGCTGTCCGTCAGCGTCCATGGGGATGGGCAGACATGTGGTATGGGTGCACTCTGCAGCATACATCTCCCTCCTTGCCTGACGTGGTCCTGCATGCTGCTGTTGCTATATGTATAGTTGGAGGTTGTGGGACCCATAATCAACATCTGCTTGCAGCTGCATGTTGCTTGAATGTGTGTATGGGGTAGGTGTGGCCCTTTTATACTCCTCCTGAGTGGTTCTGGTGCAGCTGTGCCTTCATTTTCTGCACCTGTAGGCATTTACCTCCACATTTTATGTGGAGATAACTGTGATGTGTTTTTGGCAGTATTATAGGGGGAAAAATAACAATGGCAAACGCAGTAAGTATACAGTAGTGGTCATATTAGGCATTGTGACATTCCGACATGCAATTGCATTTGAGGAGAAATACAGGGGATGGGGAAGGAAAGAGAAGCAGTGGAGTGGACAAGTGCTGGAGGAGGGGCCAGGAGGGAAGGGCCAAGGGGAGCCAAGGAGGAGAATCTCAGGCTAAGTGTTTGTACAGGCGACTCTTATGGGTGGAATGTGGAGCCACCAAGCAGGGGCCTGCAGGGAAGTGCACTGTGGGTGGAGGGCTGCTGGTATTGAGAGTGTAGAGGAGGTACCAAAGAAAGCCTGCACTCCAATCATCCATTTTGAAGTACCAGGAACGTTCACACCGAGATATGTGATGTACGATGAGCAAATAAGCCAGCAGGGAGCCACAGTAGGGTTCTGCCCAGTACCCATTAGAAGAACAGCTCCAATTGACGTACCTATACCAAGAACACCATGAACAGTAAGGTATCCATTAAGAAAACCCTACCAGCAAATAGGACAAAATGAAGATTGCTTAAGTACCTGTAACGCTCACCTGATTCCCGCAGAGGCGCCGGTCTTGACTGGGTGAATGCCGTATCTTCAAAGGTGATGTGTAACACACGGTTGGCTCTTTGGGCTGGACCTCTGTGCACTGTATGTCTGACTCGAAGAGTAAGATGTCTGCAGATAGAAAATATGGGATTAATGAACTGGGGTTATTGGGTGCCTCTCTCCTCTTCCCTTTCTCTTCTCCTGTAGAACCCCAAAGGTTAACACCCTCACCTTAGGTAAGTGAACGCCGGGCTCTCCATCTGCCTCGGGGCAGGGTGCCCTAACCAGTTTCTTCACTGGATAAGGGTGCAGGCCTCTTGACCTCAGAGGACTGCTGTCCGTCGTTAACTGCACGAACGGTATGTTCTGGGCACTTCAAATGTCTTAAAAGTCTTTTGTAATGATATCTCTTGTTTTGCAGGGTTCCGGCGATGGCGGATGGCGGGCTGATGAGAGTTGAGGATCGAACCAGCGTGAGGAATAGAAGCGCCTGGAAGCATGTAAGTAAGCGCTTGTAGCCTGCTTCACGATGCGCACTAACTGTCCCTTTTATCTTGCAGGTACAAGTTCAGAGCTTTAGAGAAGCTGAAGGGTGCTGGAATACCCACTGGATTCGGCGTGGGAAGGAGTAATGGCACGTGAGTAATAAAGTTGCCCAATGTCTTTAAACGCACCTTCTTTTGTCTTTCAGATGCGGGATGCAGCGCCGAAGGCCTCCGGAGCGTGCGAAGAGCTGGTAAGCTTTTGTCTTTCAGATGCCGGAATGCAGTGCGAAGACCTCCGGAGCATGCGAAGAGTAGGTAAGCCTTTGTCTTTCAGATGCCGGAATGCAGCGCGAGGCGTTGGTGACAGCCGATGGACCAGGTAAGAGATGCGCTGCCACTGAAGACCGTAGTGCTAACCTGTTCTTTCTTTGTCTTTACAGGTGCTGCTGAAGACTGGATTCCAGGATGGTAAGCCTTTGTTCCCTTAGGCCCAGGATCAGCAGCAGAAGACACGATGAGCGTTCTGCTGCAGAGAATGCAGAATAACGCAAAGCAAGATTCATCCATCGGGTGTGGTTTAAATAGCCTCCTGTAGTGCTTAGGTGTCTCCTTCCACAGCCACGCCTAGGTAAGAAAAGAGTTCCTGCTTTCCAGAAGAGTTCCAGTGTTCTGAACCTAGGGAGTGGCTCCTTCCCCACCCAACAGGAAAAGTAGTCCCAAACAGAAGAGGATCAGGGGTTCAACTGGCAGGTAAGTAAGCAGCATGGTCTGCTGCAGGTAAGTCCACCCAAGCATTATGAGCCCGGCGCTTCCAGCACTGGGACTGGGCATCTTTATGAGCCTGGTGCCACTGGCGCCAGGACAGGGTCCAAAAGGTCCCAATTGGGACTGGCTGGCACTCGGAACCGGGGTTATGGGTCTGCTTCCAAGGGAGTCGGGCAAGTCCTGATCTTTTGGAAGCAGAGATCATGACAGCACCCCCCCTTAAGGCCCCTCCCAAACCGGGCTTCTCCGGGGGTTTGGGCCTGTTAGGAAATGTTCGATGAAATCTTTTGATTAGACGAGGCGCGTGGACATATTCTGCAGGTTCCCAGGATCTTTCTTGGGGACCATAGCCTTTCCAGTCAATCAGGTAAAATAGTTTAGATTTGGAGATCTTGGAATCCAGGATGCTTTTGACTTCAAACTCGAGTTCTCCATCAAATAGAATAGGTTTTGGAGATGTAGTTAGTCGGGTTTGAGGTTGCACGGGTTTTAATAGAGAGACGTGGAAGACCGGATGTATCTTCATGTGAGGGGGCAAGTCCAACTTGACCGCTACTGGATTTACTATGGTAGTGATGGAATAGGGACCAAGGTATCTTGGGTTGAATGTGCGTGGTCCTTTTAGAGGTAGATATTTGGTGGATAACCAGACTTGATCTCCTACTTGATATTGGGGGGCTTCCTTCCGATGTTGGTCTGCTCCTTTCTTGTATTGTTCTTTAGCCCTTTGAAGGTGAGAAACGGCTTCCTTAAAGGCTTGGGTGATTGTAGAATGCAGGTGGTCTACTGCTGGTGTTCCAAGATCTTGGAGTGGATCCAACTCCGAGGTTCGAGGGTGACTACCGTATAAAAGAAAAACCGGGGTCTTCCCAGTTCCCGAGTGGACAGAGTTATTGTAGGCATATTCGGCTATCCAAAGGATATCTTTCCAAGTTTTTTCAGTTTGTTGTAGCATGCAGCGCAAATACTGTTCCAGAGTTTGATTGGTCCTCTCGGTTTGTCCGTCGGTTTGAGGGTGGTGGCTGGTCGAAAGTCTCACATCAATTTGAGCCGACCGACAGCAACTTCGCCAAAAATGAGAAATAAATTGACTACCTCGATCCGAAATTAGAACTGAAGGAAAACCGTGCAGTCGGACGATGTTTTCGAGAAATTCTCGGGCCAGAGTTGCTGCTGATGGTAAGCCTTTGAGTGGAATGAAATGCGCCATCTTGGAGAATAGGTCCACGATTACTAGGATCGTATTGTATCCGGAGCATGGAGGTAGATCGGTGATGAAGTCCATAGAAAGCGTATGCCAAGGGCGAGGCGGGATGTCAATAGGGCGTAAGAGGCCGGCTGGTTTTTCCTTTTGACTCTTGTTTTGGGCGCATACTCCACAGGACATTATAAAGTCTCTGATATCTTTTTTCCAATACGGCCACCAGAAGTAGCGCTTGATCTTTTCCGAGGTCTTGGTCATACCGGGATGTCCTTCCATTAAAGAATCGTGATAACAAGAGATTACCTTTTTCTGTAAATCTGTGCTGGGCAGGTATAACCGTTCTTGGAAATATAATAGGTTGTCCTTCACCGTAAAGTCCTTTCCCTGCAGATGCCAATTCTGTATGTCTGCTGGAGTTACCAGTAGCCTGGCTTTATCCTTAACTTCCTCTATGGATTGTGTGGCGATTACACCTAGAATTCTTTGTTCGGGAATGATAGGTACAGGTTTAGGATTGATCAAATGTTCTTCCACTCCCATCCGAGAAAGGGCATCAGCTTTACCGTTTTTTGTACCAGGTCGATAGGTAATTATGAAGTCAAACTCGGCAAAGAATAGTGCCCAATGGAGTTGCCTAGAGGATTGAGCTTTTGCGGTTTTCAAATATTGCAGGTTTCGGTGATCTGTAATCACAGTAACAGTGTGTCGGGCCCCCAGAAGATAATGCCGCCAAGCCTTAAAGGCAGACTTGATAGCTAGAAGTTCCATATCAGTAATAGTGTAATTGATTTCAGGAGGCGAGAATTTGCGGGACCAAAATGCCACGGGATGCAATCGATTGGTTATTGGGTGCTTTTGTGATAGAACTGCCCCCATGGCAAGGCTCGAAGCATCAGTTTCAACGATGTAGGGGAGTTCTGGGCGAGGATGTTTTAAGATCGGTGCAGAGATAAATCTAGTCTTCAAATTCTGGAAAGCTTGTTCCGCCTCGGTAGACCATTCAAAACGTTTGTTTTTCTTTAACAAGGCGGTGATGGGCTGGACTATTCGAGAGAATTCGGGGATAAACCTGCGGTAAAAGTTAGCGAAGCCTAACATGCTTTGAACACCTTTTACGGAGGATGGCGATGGCCATTTGAGAATTGCATCGACCTTCTTTGAATCCATACGAACTCCGCTAGGTGATAATATGAATCCCAAGAATTCAACTTCAGTCACGTTGAAAACACATTTTTCCAACTTAGCGAAAAGTTTGTGTTGACGCAATCTCTCGAGGACCATTTTCACGTGTTTCCGATGTTCAGTTTCCGATGAAGAATAAACGAGGATGTCGTCAATGTAAACAACAACACACACATCTATGAGCTCTCTGAGGACATCGTTCATAAAATATTGAAAGGCGGCCGGGGCATTGCAAAGTCCGAAGGGCATGACCTGATATTCAAATAGCCCATACTTGGTGCGGAAGGCCATCTTCCATTCATCGCCCTCTTTTACTCGTACCAAGTGGTAGGCTCCTCTAAGATCCAGCTTTGTATATATGCATGCTTTTCTGACTTGGTCCAGGAGTTCAGGGATCAAAGGTAACGGATATCTATTCTTAACGGTGATCTGGTTCAGGGCGCGATAATCTATACAAGTTCTAAGGTCCCCTTCTTTTTTTGGAATGAAGAACAAAGCTGAGGAAGCAGGGGACTTGGAAGGACGAATAAACCCATTCGCTAGGTATTGATCCAGGTATTGTCGGAGGTGAAGATTCTCAGGCTCGGTGAGGGCCTACATTCTACTACAAGGAGGAGTAGATCCAGGTATCAGGTCTATCTGGCAGTCATAAGACCTATGAGGAGGTAGAGAGTTAGCCTGATCCTTCCGGAAAACATCTTGGAATTCTATTTATTCAGGAGGTAACTGAGGAGCCTCCGAGGAAATTGCTGCCAGTGCAACACCAGGTCGAGGGTGACAAGTAGAGACACATTCTGGAAACTGAACCGTTCTTGCTCGCCAATCGATGTGAGGATTGTGCTTCTCTAACCAAGGAATTCCTAGAATAATCTGGAACTGGGGGGCCTTGATCACATCGAACACGATCTTCTCATGGTGTCCATCTTGAATTACTAGCGTCACTTCTTGGGTGGTATGCGTTACTGGTCCGGAGGCTATCTCCGTACCATCCACCGTAGTAATGACGACCTTTACAGCCTTTGGACAAAGAGTCAGATTCATCCTCAAAACCATTTCATGATCCACATAATTGCCAATGGCACCGCTGTCAACGTAAGCTTCAATCGCATGTAATCGATCCGGATGTTCAGGGCTAATAAGGACCATAGGTATCACGAAATGCGAGGTCACGGAACTGGTTTTAACGCTCGGCAAGAGGACCTCTATTCTTGTCGGGCGAGGTCGTTTCCCTGCTCAGAGTTTGTGACCCTGGTAACTGCAGCTCCTACTGCCTTCTTGGCTGGTTTCACCGGACAGTCTCGAAGAAAGTGCCCCGAGTTTCCGCAATAGAGGCATAATTGCAGCTGTTTTCTCCTTTCCCGCTCCTTTTGTGTTAGTGGTCCTTTCAGGCCCCCTATTTGCATGGGTTCCCCGGATTCTACTCCTTTGGTAGGAGTTGGTGGTTTGGAAAATAGTCGAGCATCAAACTTGGAACGATCGGCCTTCCTGTTCTGCAGTCTGTGGTCAATCTGAACGACTAAGTCAATATAGTCCGAACAGTCTTGCGGGGGATTCACTACTTGGGCTAACACATCTTTGAGCTCTCCACGTAGACCTCTATAAAACAGCGTAATCCTTTTGTCCTCAGGCCATCGAGTTTCCACTATCAGTCTGTTGAAAGACGCAATATAAGCCAAAAGGTCTTGATTACCCTGTCGCAATGAAAGGAGCTCATTGTCCAAGGCCTGTCCCTGTGAATGTCTTGCAAACAGTTTTAACATACTGAGCTGAAAAGCTTGAAAATCATGGAGAACCGGATCATCTTGATTAACTAGAGGGATCGACCAGTCTGCCGCATTGCCACTAAGGTACGAAAGCACGAAAGCTACCTTAGCTTGATCAGTTGGAAAGGCTGCTGGCCGGCATAAGAAGTGCAATCGGCACTGATTAATAAATACTGCAAACCTCTTTGGGTCACCAGAAAATCGTTCGGGCGGAGCCAGAGGTACATTCCCAGGTAGGTTGATCTGCACTGGGTTCGTAGAGGATGTTGAAGGAAGATTTGCCCCTGATGCGGGTAACGGAGTTTGTCCGGCTTGTGACTGTAGCAATTGTCTAGCGAGATCGTCTGTTCGCTCCTTGGAAATAATCAGTTCCCTTCTTAGAGCATTCGTTTCCTGACGGGCTGCATGCACTTCTGCTCTTAGTTCCCCAAGTAACTGGGCTAGCTGGTCAGTATCCGAGGTTTCCATAGCACCTGGGTGGGAGTTTTGCGATATGCTTTGCGTTCTGTAACGCTCACCTGATTCCCGCAGAGGCGCCGGTCTTGACTGGGTGAATGCCGTATCTTCAAAGGTGATGTGTAACACACGGTTGGCTCTTTGGGCTGGACCTCTGTGCACTGTATGTCTGACTCGAAGAGTAAGATGTCTGCAGATAGAAAACATGGGATTAATGAACTGGGGTTATTGGGTGCCTCTCTCCTCTTCCCTTTCTCTTCTCCTGTAGAACCCCAAAGGTTAACACCCTCACCTTAGGTAAGTGAACGCCGGGCTCTCCATCTGCCTCGGGGCAGGGTGCCGTAACCAGTTTCTTCACTGGATAAGGGTGCAGGCCTCTTGACCTCAGAGGACTGATGTCCGTCGTTAACTGCACGAACGGTAAGTTCTGGGCACTTCAAATGTCTTAAAAGTCTTTTGTAATGATATCTCTTGTTTTACAGGGTTCCGGCGATGGCGGATGGCGGGCTGATGAGAGTTGAGGATCGAACCCGCGTGAGGAATAGAAGCGCCTGGAAGCACGTAAGTAAGCGCTTGTAGCCTGCTTCACAATGCGCACTAACTGTCCCTTTTATCTTGCAGGTACAAGTTCGGAGCTTTAGAGAAGCTGAAGGGTGCTAGAATAACCACTGGATTCGGCGTGGGAAGGAGTAATGGCACGTGAGTAATAAAGTTGCCCAATGTCTTTAAACGCACCTTCTTTTGTCTTTCAGATGCGGGATGCAGCGCCGAAGGCCTCCGGAGCATGCGAAGAGCTGGTAAGCTTTTGTCTTTCAGATGCCGGAATGCAGTGCAAAGACCTCCGGAGCATGCGAAGAGTAGGTAAGCCTTTGTCTTTCAGATGTCGGAATGCAGCGCGAGGCGTTGGTGACAGCCGATGGACCAGGTAAGAGATGCGCTGCCACTGACGACCGTAGTGCTAACCTGTTCTTTCTTTGTCTTTACAGGTGCTGCTGAAGACTGGATTCCAGGATGGTAAGCCTTTGTTCCCTTAGGCCCAGGATCAGCAGCAGAAGACACGATGAGCGTTCTGCTGCAGAGAATGCAGAATAACGCAAAGCAAGATTCATCCATCGGGTGTGGTTTAAATAGCCTCCTGTAGTGCTTAGGTGTCTCCTTCCACAGCCACGCCTAGGTAAGAAAAGAGTTCCTGCTTTCCAGAAGAGTTCCAGTGTTCTGAACCTAGGGAGTGGCTCCTGCCCCACCCAACAGGAAAAGTAGTCCCAAACAGAAGAGGATCAGGGGTTCAACTGGCAGGTAAGTAAGCAGCATGGTCTGCTGCAGGTAAGTCCACCCAAGCATTATGAGCCTGGCGCTTCCAGCGCTGGGACTGGGCATCTTTATGAGCCTGGTGCCACTGGCGCCAGGACAGGGTCCAAAAGGTCCCAATTGGGACTGGCTGGCACTCGGAACCGGGGTTATGGGTCTGCTTCCAAGGGAGTCGGGCAAGTCCTGATCTTTTGGAAGCAGAGATCATGACAGTACCATCCCAGAAGAACCCAGAAAGGCCTTAATGGAAAATGAATCGTGATGTCACGAAGGCCCGGATTGACGTGAATACAGAAGAAATGACAACCAGAGAATGATGCAAAGAGACAAAATGCCACGAATAAATATATCGTGAACCTTAAAGAGAACAATGTTGAAACATGAAGGAGCTTAAACTGTAAGCGAAAATGAAGATATCCTACTAGTTAACACCTGTACAAATGCTTGAAACTCAAGAAAGCTAAGAAAACAGAACGGCTTGCTATGCTTAGTAGAAGAATATAGCAGCAAGCTCCATGTTTACATAATATACCTCGAAAAAAAGCACAGTATTATAAGTGCGAGTCTACTTTGCATTAAAAGCAGAATCAACTAAGGTTACTATAGGCGAAGCACGACAAGCTTCATATTCTAGCAAAACGAGGATAACCGGCTGAATCGAAACTCAGCATATGCAACTCATGACAAAGGAGCCAAGGTCATACCAATATCAGAAGCGAACAGTAGCTACATCTAATTGAAACTTAAGAACAGAATATCCTGCCTCTGAAAGGTCAAGATAAGGAAGCGTAGGCAGGTGGCAAGCCGAATAAGAATTAAATGCAGAAATCGAGAGAAACTAGGAAAATTCACGTTGTCTGCATCATGTGACCATCCAAGTGAGGAGAAGCACGAGTTCACACCTACGCCTGGCTTCCGCCCAAGCAAGAGATATCAGAACTTTCCAGACAGAAGATGCAGTTTCGGGGCCAACCACAGTGAGATAATTGAAACATAGTTGTTGTAGCGATTATTGATTGTAACGTTAATTGGAGGAAAGCCGGGTAGCTGAGGGGGGCACCCTGCACCTGGCTGACCGTTCTGCGTGCTGCTAGCAAAGTGGAAATTTATGCATGCGGTTGGTGCCAACCCAATCACAGTGGACTAAATAATCTAGGGTCCTATAGTTAGTAGAACCAATTGGACGTCATACTGTTAGTGACGTCTACAGTAGTCATTTTGAAGGAAGGGCTTAGATGCCCACCTGACAGTGTTTTACCCAATCACCTTACTGCATTACCATATACAGATATAGCACCTATAGTAAAGTTACCTTTTCCGAACCAATAGAAATGCTTATTAACTTTTAAGTGTTGCACGTCAGCTATGATGAGTTTTTAGTATAAATGATGTTGTTTTTATGAAGTTCATTGGAGTTGAAGCGAGACGGACGATCGCATCACTGCTGATTTCCATGACTCCCCGTTTTTTGTACTTGTCATTAAACGGACACCCTTTGCCAAACCATTGAGTTGTCCTTAGTGATTGGTGTTCGAGTAATAAATCTGCACCCCCATCCATCTCATAGGTGCAGCTATCTCGTTTTAAAGTACTTCGGAGCAAACCCCGACTGTATGGGCCCATCCGGGAGACTCCCCAGTACACTTGGTAGCAGAGGATGGTTTATCGACCATTGATTATTGATTAAGTAAGACACCTATTGACCGTCGACATAAAGTAACTCTAGGTCTTCGGCAATATCACGAGTCCTTTGCCATTCGGTTGAGTAGACCGTGAATCTCCCTGTAGACAATGGTAGCGTAAGCAAGAATCTGCAGTCAGGACTTGAAGGGACCCGTTTTCCCACACTTCCCTTCCCATTCCTACGGGCAGCTGAGTGGGCGAAAAACTGAAGAAGGCAGTAATGAAGGCGGTGATCCCGAGGGTCCAGAGAGGAACCATGCGAACGGTGAGTGAAACAAAAAATGTAATGCTTTGGCAAATAGTGCATGCCTTAGAACAAGTAAAGAGAAAAGGTAATGGAGGGAGGCGGGAAGAAAACAAAAAATAGAAGTAGAGAAGACTATATATATATATATATATATATATATATATATGGGGATAATGACTAAAGAATATAGAAGTGAAAGGTTACCGGGGCAGACACCTGAGAAGTGAACGGGTACCGGGGCAGACACCCGAGAAATGAAAGGTTACCGGGGCAGACACCCGAGAAGTGAGAGAATACCGGGGGAGACACCCGAGAAGTGAGAGGATTTGCCTAATTCCTACTCTTTAATATAGCGGCTAGAAGAAACGTGTATCCAGAGTCCCACATAATGGGGAACGATTAGACTACCACAACGTTTAAAGACTTTGTGAAAGGGGTACGTTTACACTCCATGAAGGGGTAATGATTAGAGGCAGAGATATCTGTGTCCACCTGGTGTCTGTTTAGTCTGTCAAACATCTGTCGTATATGTTTTGTGTTGTGACGTCATATGTCTAAAATCTTTTTTTGAGAAAACAGAACCAAAACTTAGTGCGATTTTATAGCTGAGATGAAATCGCATGCATATTAATTTTTTTTAGTAATTTGGAATATATGACATTTTTGTGAACATTTGGATTGGAGCTTGCAGTGTTTGGTGCTCGCTCATCTTGTTAGAAGTTGTTTAAGTCACACGAAAAAATAGACAAGTGTTGTATAAAAGGAAAGGAAACGGAGTTAAACATGAAAGATATAACTCCATTGGCACACTTATGCAAGCAATTGCTAAAACACGCACATAAGCTAAAGAAATATAGTACCGAGTGGGTTAAAGGTACCGCCCGCAAGAGGTTTATGCCATGGCCACAAAATAGGTCTTTATCTAAAGCCGTCTTACAACATATGACAACATATTTGCATGCCACATATACAGACAAAAAGCTAAAAAAACGCCTTGCTGTTCTCGAGTTGTGGAAAATGTTTGAACAGGGAAAGGAGGAAGAGCCGCCAGCAGACTGGATACTTAACATATGCACAGAGGGGGGTGAGACGCCTACCGCGCCACCTACCCCACCGAAACGAAAATTGAGGAAAGTAAGGCCGAGGGGTTATACCCACTGAGAGAACTCAAAGCAGCCACAGGGTATAGCAACCCCGCATATGAGTCACCTACACATAGTAGTGACGAAAATCAAGGGAAGGATAAGGGCAAGATGTTACCTCCACAGTCCCATGGGAAAAGGAGAGACGTGATGATGCAAGAGGAGATCAGGCACAGACAAGTGCATCTCTCGATAAAGAGAGAGAAGGAAAGTGATGAAAGAGAAGCGAAGATAGAGCTGATGAGAGAGCATTCACAAAAGACGAATGGATGGGAGGACACATTTTATTGTAACTCGATGGGAAAGGCATTGATGATTCGAAACAAAGGAAGAAGTTAGGTGATACACAGAGAAAGGGGAAAGAGAAGGAGTTAAGAGACGAGAGTATAAGAAAGAAAGACAGACAAAGTCGAGAACTGCTATATCGCGAAGAAAAAGAAAGACAGCTTGATCGCAACCCAAGAGCTGCCGATGATCAAGACAGACAGAAACAGCAAACAGAAACAGCAAAGGTTAGAAGAAGAGCAAAGGATACGTGAGAAAAGAATAAAAATGAGGAAATTCGAAGGGTAGAGGAACGTCGAAATGAAAAAAGAGGGGAAGATGATAGGGTCAGAGAAGAGGCGAGAAGACGCAAGGAGTTCAATGATGACATAGAACGTAAGCGAAGACAGAGAACACGCGATCTTGAATATCTGGGGAGAGAGGTTAAGAAACCCGCTCCAGTGGTAGATTGGGAAGACATCGAAGAATTATTTCCTGAGTATGATTCAGTACCAGGCACGTCTAGGGCAAATATTGATGATGACTTCGACACCAGAAGCATCGGTGAAATGACATTTTGGGAGAGGTAATGTCTGACTCTGAAAGGGAGGAGCGTGAGGAAAACGAAAAAGGGAGGCAAAGCGAAAGACGACTCCCAAGGGAAAAAGGGATACGATGGTCAGACACTAGTGAGTCTGCACCAAGGACATCAGAGTCAGCCACGCAGCCTGACCAATATGAAGAAGCATCTCACGGTCAGAGGGTGGTGTCTTTGCCACCCTATGTGGACAGACTGAGAGCATTGGCAGGTAGACATCGATGCAGGAATATTACCCCTGCAATAGACAAGAGAACAATGAGAAAAGAAAAAAAGGGCTACGCATTCCAATTTCTGCTACTAGAGAAAGGGGGTGTAAGACCACAGTATATTCTATGGCCACACATGGATCGAGAAAACTTGAAAAACAAGCTTCCAATGCTGACACTGGGAGCCGGAAAGTGGATACACTAATTAGAAAAAATGACAGGAGGAAACACGTTAGCTATTTGGGATATTAAGGGTCTCCTAATCGCCATACTTGGTGAGAGAGCAGACAATGTGTGGGCATGAGCAGGCTGCCCTGGTGTAACCACAATTAATACCATGCATGATGGAGCACCGTTTAACAACTGTAGAGCAGCAGTATGGAAAGCGCTATGCGTACTTTACCCAGATACTTCCGATATGGGAGCTATAATGACTCAAAAAATTAAGGATTCTGAGGATCCGTTGACCTATATACAGAATTTCCAAGACACGTGGGTGCTCGAAAAGCATAAATCGTGGACAAAATCAATACCAGTGTTTTACCATATATTATGCCAAGGGTTGCCAGAACCGGTGAAGAAACAACTCAAGAAATTGGTAGGAGTTGAGGCTAAACCTTGGGCTGAAATACAGTTGACTATCGCACATTATTGTAGACTGCTGCAGGAAAAGAATCGCAAAAAGGAAGCAACTCGAAAGGGTGAGGAAGCGAAATTGGTGCAGATGAATCTATCAAAGTATGCTCTTGAAGGAGTGTAAATACTCAATGAGCTCACTGATCAAACAGTAGTCCTCTTTTTTTGCTAGGGGCTCGTAGGGGAAGGACTTACTATCATGAAGAACAAAGGGTTGTCCCAACGAGCTACCTTTTGATGTCCGCACTAGAGGTGACAGAGCTATATCAAAACCAAACGTACACTTATACCCCCATCTTTTTCAGCATATATAAGAAGATGGAGAGGTCGGATTTACAAAAAATATATATCTTAATTTTATTCTGTAATGGATCATTTAAAAGATTGACCTACTGGTCACATTTGCAAATCAAAACAACATAAAATGCAATTGTTACATAAACAATAACTCAACATTTAGCAATTTATGTCCTTATATTCTCTCATAGCATACACTGTACTTCAAGTGATGTTAGTAACACATGGGTGACTTTAGACCATCCAATTCATGTCTGATTTTACAAAAGAGCCCATAAATATTGTGACGACAGGAGTAGATATGTGTCCAGCCTTATTCTTGAACACACATAGACTGTCACTTGTGTGTAAGATGTTTGGTCATTTGTGTAAGGCTTTCCTCAGGACACATGAACCCCATGTCTTAGGGGGTGTCGAATTTCACAAATACTATTGCACATTATCTCCACATATCTACAATAAACCAGAGACAAACATATACATTTTCATCGACCATAACCTATTTTCTCTCTAACACTTTTGTCGGACATTAGGTGAGACAGTGCTGTCAACCTCTCAATATATCACAGTGCACATCCTCGAGATTATTTCTATGACTGTATAGTCTAACTCAACAGTATTTTTACTTAGTTTTTCAAAACGTGCTGTATTTCTAAACATTGCTTCTTTCTATCTACCTCCATAGATGGTTGTAGTTTTTTCCGTGCTTCCAGTGCACCCACTAGAGACACTAGTGCAATGTACAAAAAAGGGGGGACAAACAGGAAGGGACCCGGGGTCTAGCAGGGAAAAGGGGAGACCAAACAGAGGAAAGTGGGGGACACAGAGGGCCACCACAGCCGCTCACTGTGACTTGATGTGCCGTATCTAGTATGGACACATAATTTAGTTGACCAGGCGTAATTTTATGGCTCTGGTGAATCCTACAATGGTTATGTGGTCGTCAAATACCAAGGTTTCAGAACACCACCTACTTCACGTTCTAGTGATGTGGCTGAAATGACAAAACAAACGTGTATTTTTTTATATATTGTTTTGCCTTGCAGCTTAAAGACCTGACAAATCGATCCAGCAGCTGCGCCTACCTGTAGCAGTACCTAATTGTCTTGCCCGGTTAATTCTCATATGATAACGTGTTCCCAGCATGTGCTTCGGTCGGCGGCAGATGTCGCGTGTACCTAACGGGAAACACAAGATGAAACGGACGGGTTGAGTATCGTACCTCGTCTCTGAATGCTGACACTAATATTGTTCGGTGTATCCACTCCTAGAGTCACTTACTTTCAAAAGGTCTTTAAGCTGCATGGCGAAACAATATATTAAAAAATACACGTTTGTTTTGTTGTTGACATTTGCAATACGTCAGTGTAGCCTGTGAAAAAAAGTAAAGGAGGGTTGTGGAGGCTAATTCAAGACCTTAGGCCAATAAATGATATTGTTGAGGCTGAATTCCCTCTAGTCCCGAACCCGGCTACAATTCTATGTAATATACCTGTTGAGGCTAAATATTTCACAGTGATTGACCTGAAAAATGCATTTTTCTCAATCCCGTTGCACCGAGACTCACAAGATCTGACATCCTTCACATTCAGACAAATGCATCTGAAAAGCACGAGGCTACCACAGGGGTACTGTGAATCCCCTTCCATTTTCAGAGTCCTGCAGATGGATTTAAGCAATATTGCTCTAGAAAGTGTCGTCCTGCAATATGTGGATGACATCTTGATTTGCAGCACCAGAGAAGAGCAATGAAGATACGATTCTATTCAGCTATTGACTATAATGGCTGAGAAAGGATACAAGGTTGACAAGGAAAAGCTACAATATTCTCAACAAGAAGTGCTGTACATAGGCCTGCTGATCTCGCATGAGGGTAAAAAGATGACCCAGAAAGGGCTGAAGCCATATTGAACACGGCTAAGCCACACACGATAAAGCAGATGCAGAGTTTTTTAGGCCTTTGCAACTATGTCAGGGCATGGGTATTTGACTACAGCTCTTACACTAAGCCTTTACTTCAGGCCCTAACGAAGGCCCAAGTAATGAAGGAGAAGATTGAATGGTCTGAGTCCATGGCAAATGGGTTTGCTGAACTCAAAAGAGCTATTTGCGCAGCACCAGTTCTAGGGGTTCCTAATTATGCAGAGGAATTTTACCTGTTTTTGCACACAAATGGCAGCGTTATTACAGCAGTGCTTGCTCAAAGAACCTCTTGGCATATTACAGCAGGAATTTGTACCCAGTAATGAGAGGCCACTTCCCATGCGAACAAAGTTGAGCTGCTGCGGCGTTCGCCATAGAGAAGGCGACAACCATTGTGATGGGATGCTCCATGACGTTGTACGTCGAGCACTCATTATTTGTCATTCTAGAGAAACCAAAGGGCACATTGACATCTCAGAGAGCTTCTGCTTATGAAGTGATCATATCAAGCCCATCTATCAAGATAGTTTTATGCAAGATAGTAAACCCAGCTATGTTCATCGCAGAACCAGTCACTGAGGGAGAGCCGATACATGACTGCGCAAATTATAAGGAATTCTATGATGAAATTCCCAGGGTAAAAGAAAATGTCTTGGCAGGAGGAGAGATCGTCTTTATTGAAGGGTCTTCAAGGATTGACCAAACTGATGGGCAAAGATACACAGGCATTGCTGTGATGAAGCACACAGCAAATGGAGAATTTAGAGTGCTTCTTAGTGCATGAATACCATCTCATTACTCAGGACAGGCTGCAGAATTATTGGCGTTGATACTCGCCATTGAGAATCACGTAGACCAGGAAGTAACAGTGTACAGCGACTCCGTCTATGTGACGTCAACAGTGCACGCAGGCTTAGTGCGCTGGAAAAGGAGGGACTACCTCAGAGCGTATGGCATGCCAGTGCATTACGCAGCCTTATTGGACAGACTGATTAAGGCACTAGAGCTCCGAGTGGGCATATCGGTCGTGAAATGCACCACCCATACGAAAGGGACATATTTTATCTCGCACGGAAATCACGCAGCAGACACGAAGGCCAAGCGCATGGCATCCAAAAGTGAGACGATCATGGAAGTGGAAGTCCATATCAATGAAAGGATGCTGGTGACACAAACTACATCTGAGAGTTATAGCGATTTGGGGAAAACACAATTAATGGAACTCCAAGGGGCGGCACCACAGGAAGAGAAGAACCTGTGGAAACATCGAGGGTGTTCCTTAAACCCCTCTGACAGCTTGTGGTGACACGACATCACTGGTAAACCAGTGGTTCATAGACATAATTTCGAATACAAAATATTCGAAAGTCAAAAAGTCGAAAAAAACCGTCGAAAAAAAAAATGACACATTTTTTTTTAATGACGTTTTTTTTTCAAAATGGGGGGTTCCCCCACCACCCCCCCTTTTTTTTATTTTTACTTATTTTTTTCACAGAAACTAGAGCCAAAAAAAAATATCGAAAAAAAAAACAATTCGACATTTTTTTTTCTCGACATTTTTGATTCGACTTTTTTTACTTTCGAAATTATGTTTTCGAAATTATGACTGGACACCAAACCAGTAATGCCTGTAGCCCTATTAAAAATAGCACTGGAGCAGTTACATTACCCAGCTCATATGACTAAAGAGAACCTAGCAGCAACGCTCGCGGAAGACTGGTTCATACCGAATTTAGCGGAGCACGTTGCATTTTTCATGGTGAACTGTTTAATTTGCCAGCAATTTACAGCAGGGCACACATTAAAAGTAATGGGAGGAGTCATCCCCTAGCCAAATGGGCCTTTTCAGCACTTGCATGTCGATTACGTCGACATGATTCAAGTATGTGATGGGTACAGATACTTAATTGTTGTGGTATGTCCATTCTCTAGATGGATTGAGGCAGGTCCATGTACACACCCAAACTCTTCCTGTGCGGCCACATTTTTAGTTAGGGAAGTTTTCCCCAGATGGGGGGTCTGCAAAGTCATGAGATCAGATAATGGCCCTCATTTTGTCAATACAGTGTTTGAGCAGATTAGCTTGTTGCTAGGTATTAAGCACAAGTTCTTGTCGGCGTATCATCCACAAGGTAATGGGTTCTGTGAGAAGCTCAACGGCTTGTTAAAAAAAAGGATAACCAAGTTGAAGCTTACTCTAAAGAAGGGATGGTTGCACTGCCTTCCACTCGCATTATATGCTCTTCGGAACCAACCCGGCTCCGACCATCATTTTACGGCACACGAGATAGCCACAGGAAGAAGAATGAGAAATTCCCGTAACACCCTGAGACAGAGCTAGATGTGATGCCCAGTTAACAGGAGAGGTTTCAGGATCTGAAATGCAAAATTATCTGAACTGCATGACATCTTGCCTTACTGTAATTTCAGACCAGCTGCAACGACGGCAAAAAGGGTGCAGCGCAGCACAGAACACAGAAGGAGACACTATAACAGGCCAAGTTCAAGGTCTACGTGTTCCACTCATCTTGCCTGGTGACGCCGTCTTGGTGAGAAATCATACAAGGAAAAGGTGGGACGAGCTAAGGTTCAATGGACCTTTTACAGTAGAGGACTGCACTCCATCCGCTGTGAAACTGAAAGGCAGGAGAGCATGGATTTTTCTTGGTGACATCAAACCCTACATCGGAGAAGGCCCCCTTCCTGCACCCCAACGAGAGGAATCAAAAAGCGACGGGGAAGAACCACAGCACGTGCAGACGAGATCCATGACGAGGAAGAAGGACGCATGACCAGCCAGACAAAGACAAAGAACTTTTTGCAAATTTGTGGCTCAAATTAGACAATTCCTCTAAGCAAAAAAGGGGATAATGACATAAAAACAGACACTCTATGCATCCTAGTTGCAGGGTGAAGAAGAAAACTACATGTGTAAGCCACAACAGAGGCTAGTGACTATTGAACTTTGGACTAAGTCACAGAAAAAGCCTTAATAAAGGAAAAAGAACATGAGAAGTGTTGATCCAGGACACATAAACTGGAAGAAAAACCCATATCCTGACTTTTCTGCACAATAACCCTCTTCGACATCACTTATGGTGTCCCACAGTAGAGACATCACGAAAGATGTGGTCACATATTTCAACCTAGTGCTAAGATCATACCCCTCATTGGTGGGAAGACTCACCAGTGTCACAGACTTTCTCCTAGATCCTGAAAATGAAAAAATAATAAGACACCTGCTTACTGTCATTGCTGAACAATTTAGTATACTCCCTAAGTACAACGAGAAGGAATCAAATGTTCCCAACACAGGGGGAAATAGATGAGCTCATCAACACACTGTTCTTTCGCATAATTAAAGATTGTCCAATTCTCATTGGGAGAACAAAAGACACACTCACATTTCTTCGAGATCCAGCAAATACAGAACACTTGAGCCTTCTCTTGAATAAGATAATCATTCTGGTTGCACTCCATGCGACCGGACAGTGCAGACATTGTTTACATCAAGGAAAGAACATATAATCCTGAACCTCAACAGAGACAGGACAGATGTCCCTGTCACCAGAAGACAGCAGGTTGGCACACAACATCCTTTTTCGCCTAGTCACTGATTTTCCGGAGCTAGTGGGGAGACCAATCGATGTTGACGTCCTCACTTTCATCAGCGATCCAACTAATGTTGCACAGATGGGAATGCTCCTGCCTGGAATCATACTCCAAGTGGAACTTTCCAACCATCAGAGAGATTATATGAGGAGATCTTAAGAAAGCCTTACGCCGAGGGACAGATCGAGGAGGCAGCATCAAGAACTTAATTTGTATTGGATATTTTCTGCCCTTACTCTTCGTATCTGACCAACATACACCATGTCCTTAGGATTGAAGCAAATTAGGGGGGTGGATTGGGAGCTCACCTATTTTGAAAATGCACAGTAAAGGGGGCTCATTGAAGTGTTATTTGTTTTGATTATTCCCACAGTCTAGCAAAGGAACTGTATCCTGAATGAAGAGACAATTCATCGCCCGCAAGAGGGGGGGACACTTGTGAAATATCTAACACTCATAACCACAGTATTCTAAAGACAATATTGGTTAAGGAAATGATAACATTGACATTTTTGTTAATGATCGAGATGGGAGCCCAGAACAGCAACCTGGTCCTCCTGCATAGAAGAGAGGCACCCCCGCTTCTCTGGAAGAAAATGCTGCCGCCTGACTTACAGGGGCATAATATACCTATACTTCATATTCAGCATTATTTTATTGTCATTAACAATCAGAACTGCATTTTTTACTGGTGCACAAAGTGTTCCAAATTCAGTGCACCCACCTAATGATGTACGCATGAAACCCACAAAGCACCCAGACCTTATATAGTCATTCCAGTCCCTAGAAAATCTGATGGCAGAATGAATGAACTTGAAATGAATGTGATTAGCAGTGATACACACACTCTTGTGGTAACGAATGGAAAGGAGAGCCGGAGACAGGGCCTGCAAGGGATGAATGAAGTAACATCACTGACAACTACACACACGCAAACACTGAATGCACACGAAACAGGCCTAGTGTCAATGACTACAGAACCACAAACACAAACGGCAGAGAAGACGAGACTGCCTGCCATAAGAAACTCCACAACAGACGTGAGAAAACCTTGGAGAAACTCTCTATATGGACACAACGGATAGTAGACTCATTGTTTCCACACATAGCAAGAGCAAAGAAGCTGCAAGAGGAACTGAAGAATGAAACCGCAGAAATTCTATTGCAAAACATATATGTCCCAACGAAAGCAACAAGCACCAATTCCACAGTACAGCCATACACCAAACCAATGCCAGTATGGGTACGAATGTTCTTTGCCAGAGAAAAGGAACTATACAAGGAACAAGAGAAAGCAGCTAGAATTCGCTCAACTGAAATGGTGCAGATGAGGAGGCCTGCACCATGGTCCAGAATACATGAGAATCTTCCAGCAAGGAAGAGCCATACACACGCATTCAGAGATGTAGTTATAGCAAACTACAGGAAAACCTTAAGGATCAAGAGAAGTATGCATCGAGATGACAGTGAAATAAACGACTACCTGGGCAGCACAGCACATCTGGGAAACAACATTTGCTACCAGCACATGAAGGAAGTTGGAAGACGAAATTCAGAAGGGGGATGCTTTGTTTGTGCACTCCTACCATAGAGAATGGGGAAGTCCAAGATCTTCGTAGCTGTAGAAATTGATGCCCAGACAGCACATTGTCTGTCACACGTAGCAATGTGCAAGACCAGAGGCCAGTTCATGGGTAGGGATGCCTCATTAATATGGACAACTGAAACAGTCTACCCCGATGAAGATGATTATGTCCAAGACAGTAAGACAAGAAACAGAGTGCATACTAGGAATCATGTGATCAGATACGAAAAGCCTGGACTTAATGGAGCAGGAATAAGATGGGAAGTGAACCCAAGACTAAATGTCCAAGGAAAAACTCCAGAGGAAGCTCGAAAGTGGAAGAATAGAGCCCAAATGCAGATTTGGGGAACAGTGCTTTCACCAGATGCGTGGGAAAAAGGAGTGGTGATTTGCAGAGCCTGGGTGATCACTGGACTCTACAAAGAAACTGTTGACATCATGCAGAATGGCTGCAAGCCATTATAGCCGAAACTTGCAAAACTACTCACATGGGTCGAAGACAGAGGAGGACCCTTGCAGATAGTGCCATTAGAGAGCCCAAAATTCTGCTTCAGGAATAACGGCACAAGGAAGATGGGAGAAAAGCAGAACTGTGGAGGAGTTTTTGAGGCTCCAGGAATGGTACATGGAACTGCAGTGATTATGGACCATTATTGGGCGTGTGGATGCAAAGCATACATCAGACTGCCAAGAGAGGAGGCATATGCACGATAGTGAACGTCCATGTTCCAGCATTGGTGATCCCGAAAAGTGACCTGAATATTGACAGGTTCCCGAAAGCAGATGCTTACCTGAGGAAGAAGAGATCTGTGGAAAACCGAATGAAGAGAGAGAACTACTTCTCTGCCAAATCAGAAGAAGCCTTTCATGTGATCCCATATGAATACAGGATGTTCAGCCTCACCTCATCAGTGTTCACAACGATTTTCATGCCGAAATTTCAGATTGGAGTAAATACTAAATGGTTGCAGATAACCAGATGGGAGTTACTGCAGACCATCAACACAACCATAAAAGGATTTAATGCAATTAAGGAAGAATTAAGAGCCATCCTACTGATGACTCTCCAGAACAGATACGTGCTTGACATGATCACAGCTATGGATGGAGGAGTTTGTACAAAAATAGGAGAATTATGTTGCACATTCATACCATCACACGATGAGGAGAATGGAACCTAACTGAAGCCATAGGTATGCTGACAAAATTACACAATCAAATGATTGATGAAACCAACAACGTTGATGATGACAGTTGGTTTGAATCACTGTTCTCATGGGTCCCACAATGGATGACAGACATATTCAAGTTTCTAGGAGCCCTACTAGTGATGATATTACTAGGATATTGTGTTATCAAGATAATAATCTTGCAATGCCAGAAAACCGTGAAGAAAGCTATAGGGATGAAGATCATGATTGATGTCGAGCCAGGATGGAAGCACAAAGACCTGACTGATGAAGAAATAAGAGACTTTGTGAAGGCCAGCAGGCATGCGCAAGAAAGTAAAAAAAATCTCTATCCCATGAAGCACAGAAACTATGTGGGAAGATTAAGGGGGTAATTCATAGAATTCAGCGCACAAGTGGCGCACGCGGCTGGCGCACAGTGTGCGCGTGCGAATCCCTGTGCCAGCCGCGTGCGCTAAAATACATTTCCGCGCACAGCGTATTCATGGATTCCAGCCACCAAAACCAGCCGTGGCGCACATTGGCGCAGCGACCCTGCAGCAGCGCCAGTTACGCCCCCAAGAACGCCTCTCGCGCAGGGAAAAGCCATCAATATAGCCAATCCAGCGCAAAGGGCTGCGCTAACCCTGTACCAGCACGGCAAGCGGGCTACGTGTATCACTGGGGTGCGCAGGAAGTACCTCACGCGATTGGCCCCGTGCGAGCAGGGTACGCGTATTTCAGGGGTGCGCGGGAAGTTCCACACGCGATTTCCGCAGGGTACGCGTATCTCAGGGGTGCGTGGGTATTTCCACACGCGATTGGGGCCGTGCGAGCAGGGTACGCGTATCCCAGGGGTGCGCAGGAAGTGCCACACGCGATTTCAGCAGGGTACGTGTATTTCAGGGGTGCGCGGGAATTTCCACACACGATTGGGGGTACGCGTATCTCAGGGGTGCGCGGGAAGTGCCACACGCGATTTCAGCAGGGTACGTGTATTTCAGGGGTGCGCGGAAATTCCACACGCGATTTCATCATGGTACGTGTATTTTGGGGTGCAGGGGAAGTTTCACACGCGACATCAGCAGGGCACGTGTAATTCAGGGGTGCGCAGGAAGTTCCACACGCGATTCCATCAGGGTACGTGTATTACAGGGGTGCGCGGGAAGCACCACACGTGAATTGCACGTGTGGGTCCTCCCAGGTGTTCCCTCTACACCCTCCACGGCCCCTGCAGGTGGCTCACACCACAGGGGCCTACCCTGCACATGTCCTGCAGGCACACCATCCACCATGGCCATGACCCCCAGCCAACCCACATGTCAACTTGCACTACTGCCCACCAACGCATGTCCCCCTGCACCCCCAGTCACCAGGGGCACCCTCCAACAGGCCCCCACCCATGTCTCCCAGCACCCCCACCCCCCAGCAGTGCAGGGGCACCCACCACCAGGCCCCCACCCATGTCTCCCACCACCCCCACCCCCCAGCCACCAGGGGCAGCCTCCACCAGGCCCCCACCCATGTCTCCCAGCACCCCCACCCCCCACCCCCCAGGGGCAGCCTCCACCAGGCCCTCACCCATGTCTCCCACCACCCCCACCCCCCCAGTCACCAGGGGCAGCCTCCACCAGGCCCCCACCCATGTCTCCCAGCACCCCCACCCCCCAGCCACCAGGGGCAGCCTCCGCCAGGCCCACACCCATGTCTCCCAGCACCCCAACCACCCCAGTCACCAGGGGCAGCCTCCACCAGGCCCCCACCCATGTCTCCCAGCACCCCCACCCCCCCCACTCACCAGGGGCAGCCTCCACCAGGCCCCCACCCATGTCTCCCAGCACCTCCACCCCCCCAGTCACCAGGGGCAGCCTCCACCAGGCCCCCACCCATGTCTCCCACCACCCCCACCCCCCCAGCACTGTGGGGCAGCCTCCACCAGGCCCCCACCCATGTCTCCCAGCACCCCCACCCCCCAGCACTGTGGGGCACCTGCCAGCAGGCCCCCACCCATGTCCAACTCATGTTCCCCACCACCCCCACCCCCCAGCACTGTGGCACACCTGCCAGCAGGCCCCCACCCATGCCCAACTCATGTTCCCCACCACCCCCACCCCCCAGCACTGTGGGGCACCCTCCACCAGGCCCCACCCATGTCTCCCACCACCCCCACCCTCCAGCAGTGCAGGGGCACCCACCACCAGGCCCCCACCCATGTCTCCCACCACCCCCACCCCCCAGCAGTGCAGGGGCAGCCTCCACCAGGCCCCCACCCATGTCTCCCACCACCCCCACCCCCCAGCACTGTGGGGCACCTGCCAGCAGGCCCCCACCCATGTCCAACTCATGTTCCCCACCACCCCACCCCCCTGCACTGTGGGGCACCTGCCAGCAGGCCCCCACCCATGTCCAACTCAAGTTCCCCACCACCCCCACCCCCAGCAGTGCAGGGGCAGCCTCCACCAGGCCCCCACCCATGTCTCCCAGCACCCCCACCCCCCAGCCACCAGGGGCAGCCTCCACCAGGCCCCCACCCATGTCTCCCACCACCCCCACCCCCCAGCAGTGCAGGGGCACCCACCACAAGGACCCCACCCATGTCTCCCACCACCCCCACCCCCCCAGTCACCAGGGGCAGCCTCCACCAGGCCCCCACCCATGTCTCCCAGCACCCCCACCCCCCAGCCACCAGGGGCAGCCTCCACCAGGCCCCCACCCATGTCTCCCAGCACCCCCACCCCCCAGCCACCAGGGGCACCCACCACCAGGCCCCCACCCATGTCTCCCACCACCCCCACCCCCCCAGTCACCAGGGGCAGCCTCCACCAGGCCCCCACCCATGTCTCCCACCACCCCCAACCCCCAGCAGTGCAGGGGCACCCACCACCAGGCCCCCACCCATGTCTCCCACCACCCCCCAGCCACTAGGGGCAGCCTCCACCAGGCCCCCACCCATGTCTCCCACCACCCCCACCCCCCCAGTCACCAGGGGCAGCCTCCACCAGGCCCCCACCCATGTCTCCCAGCACCCCCACCCCCCAGCACTGTGGGGCACCCTCCACCAGGCCCCCACCCATGTCTCCCACCACCCCCACCCCCCAGCAGTGCAGGGGCACCCACCACCAGGCCCCCACCCATGTCTCACACCACCCCCACCCCCCAGCAGTGCAGGGGCACCCACCGCCAGGCCCCCACCCATGTCTCCCACCACCCCCACCCCCCAGCAGTGCAGGGACACCCACCACCAGGCCCCCACCCATGTCTCCCACCACCCCCACCCCCCAGCAGTGCAGGGGCAGCCTCCACCAGGCCCCACCCATGTCTCCCAGCACCCCCACCCCCCAGCACTGTGGGGCACCTGCCAGCAGGCCCCCACCCATGTCCAACTCATGTTCCCCACCACCTCCACCCCCCAGCACTGTGGGGCACCTGCCAGCAGGCCACCACCCATGTCCAACTCATGTTCCCCACCACCCCCACCCCCCAGCACTGTGGGGCACCTGCCAGCAGGCCCCCACCCATGTCCAACTCATGTTCCCCACCACCCCCACCCCCCAGCACTGTGGGGCACCTGCCAGCAGGCCCCCACCCATGTGCAACTCATGTTCCCCAGCCAGCATGTCATCACAATCTAGATCCCTGGTCCCTATGGTCAGCCTCCAAATGCAAAACACCCACCCGAGTATTGCATCCACCCACTCATAATTTGCAATTACATCACAGAACACCAATTGCAAGTTCTGAAACAAACACATTTCCCTCACATACACCCAATGGGTGTCAGTGAATCTCAAAACACATATCATGAAATGCATGAAACCAATGAGATACCACACATTGAAGTTCACCAAAAAAAATATGTATTAAAGGAAACATAAATAGAAAAAAAATGAAGAAACAGAAATGTGAATGTACAAAAATGAAAAGAAGCATGTCCGTGAAAAAAAGCAAAACCAAAAATAAAATTCCAAAGTAATGTTGTCCAAAGTCAATGTCCACAAAACAAAATCCAATGGGAAATAAAAAAGAAAGCCATTGCTCCATGGTTAAAAAGTGAAAAAAAAATACAATCCAACTGTGAACTATGTACATGGGAACAAGCCAGGGTCCATTATCCCAACAAAATAAAGGAAACCTATCTAACTACACTAACTAATAAAATAAACTATATACAAAAATGTGGCCAATGTCCGAAAGGTCCAAATAAAATAAAAACCAAAATGAAACCTAACACTACCTACATAACTATGTACAAGGGCAGCGGGCTAGTTTCACGGCTCACTTGTGGATGTCCCGGGCCAGGGCATCATCGAACTCCTCCTCAATGTCCCGGAGGCGGTCCTCCTCCATGGCCCTGAGGTTCCGCCTCAGGGCCCTCCGCATGGAGTTCTCCGCCCTGACCATTGTGAGCCGTGCCTCTTCCGCCCGCTGCCGCTCCGCATCTATGGCATGGCCCAACCGCTGCTACACGGAAGACACTCTCTGTCCTGGGTCCTCCTGCCCTCCGGCCAATGCCTGCCCCTCCGATGTTGAAGGCCCCGAGCCTTCATTGCTCCCACCACGTTGCTGCTGCTGCTGTGCCTCTGCCCATGCACTGCCTCCTGCTGCCTGCACATCCTCCTCCGGCTGGGGTGCAGTCGTAGATGTGGCCACCCCTGCTGGACGTCCGACTCCCGACTGTGGCAGGGATGCCTCCTCCACCAGCCTGGCCGCACCGTCAGAGGCAGCTCCACAGGGCACCCAGGTGACTGATGGGTGGGAAGATGGCACAGAGGACGACTGGCGCGTAGGGGGTCCAGTTGAGGAGGGGGTCGTAGCAAGCCCCATCAGACGGAGGAATCCGGCCTGGGTGACCTGTCCCAGCAGGCTGACGTGGTCAACGAGCCATTCGAGATGACGTGCAGTCTCTTCATGAAAAGACTGCAGGTCACCTCGCATGGCCCGTTGACGCAACGCCACACCAGCCAGGACAGGCTCAACCCGGACCTGGATAGCCACGTCCGCAGGCAGAGGAAGGCCAGTTGACGTGAGCTCATCCCCTGCCTGAAAACGGGTCTGGACGTCGGCATCCCTGCTGGTGCAAGATGGTGCAGGGACAGGATCAGGGACAGGATTGCACACAGGCACCTCTGCGGCGGCCTGTGCTGCCTCTTGTCCCTAGTCCTGCACTGCACCACTAGCACCAGTGGGATCCCCACCTCCAGACCCCGTCTCTGGTGCTTGCACGGCCTCCTCCTCCACCAAACCCCCCACCAACCTGGATGACTCCGTGCCATCTTCCCCTGTTGGGCCCTGTGGGCTCCCAGTTGCCCTTTCTGCTGCCGAGGAGTCCAACTCCAACCTCCGCCTCTTGGACTTCCCCCCGGCAGCTGATGCCTGGGACGCGGCACCGGACTCCTCACTCCCCGACGAGATGACAACATGGGAGGGGAGCCGGGCCTTGCGTCTCCGGCTGGCGGTGGGATCCCCGCCGCTGTGCTCCACAGCACCTTCTCCGCCCTCTTTATCAGTTGACGCTGCAGACAGGGAGAAACAAAACACAGGCATCAGGGCACTGTACAATGGACACATACACACATGACAGTTGTACATGAGTGGCATTGGCAAACCTCAGACATGTCATCACAATCCCCAACACACATGTCATTACAACTCGCACACATGAGCCATACCACAGCCATATCGCAACTGCCACCACCATCCATACACATACAACAGCATGAGCAGCCAAAGGTGAGCCAGACATCACATGCAACACAGGAAGTGCACCACACATGTACACACACCACCACACTTGCATGCATGTGTACACCTCTGCCAAGTGTCGCAGTGTTCAGACGGGCATCCATGTCACATCTGCCAATCAGGCTTCCACATACCGCTGTCACATGCATCCATGTTGCATCACTGTTGCACCCTTGTCAAATACACACACATGCACATGTACACAGTGCTGATACATGCAGCCAAAAACAACATACATGCGTGACATCACGGACATGTCTACTTACATACACATTCATCCAAACATGTGTGCCCACACAACTGCATTTGGCATGCAAGCCTACACACACAAGCACCATCCATGTCTCACACATTACAGCCCTCGCATGTGTCAGCCCCACGGCCCTGTACACCCCCACCCATACTCGACCCCATACAAACAGATGTGCAACCTGCACACTACTGAATAATCACCACACGCACTGCTCACAATCAGGATGCATGTACACTCACCGCTCGACTCCAGACGGGTCTGCTTCTCAAGGACCTGGACGTGGAGCGCTGGGGATATGCGTTCCAGGACCCTCATCTGTTCTTCCGACAAGTGGCCCCGGCGCCCCTTGGCATCCGCTGCCTTCAAGAGGCGCCGGGCCTTGTTCAGGGTCCTGGACCTGAAGTCCTCCCAGCGCTTCTTGACATGTTGTAAGTCGCGGACTGCCACCCCCTCCGCGTTGATGGCAGTCATGATGTCAGTCCAGATCCGAGTCCGTCCTTCCTTGTCGGCGCGGGAACTTCCGAAGAGGGCATCATACTGCCCCAGGACTTGCTCCACCAGGACACCAACTTCGGTGGCACTGAAGCTGGTGCCCCTCTGCCTCTCTGGCCGGGGGTTGTCAGTGGTCCCAGTTGGTGTTTGCCCCCACATGACAACCCCAGAGGCAGGAGTGGGTGGGCAACTGGGTCCTGGGGCTGGGCTCTGGAGCGATGGAATCCCAGTCGGGAGTCTTCGGTTCCAGCAGGGGTGGTCACAGCAACAGCACCCCTGGCTGATGTGCAGGCAGCAAATGGCAGGGCACGTGGGCAGCAGGCAGTCAGGCAGGAGCAGATGGCAGGTGGGAGCGTGCTTGGGGCTCTGCGGGGCAGTAGTTTGGCCTTCTGGGCAGGAGCGTGGTCTTCCGTGTGCTTACGCGTGGCCAGCTTGATACGGAGTGATTTTGCACGTGAAAAATCTGCACGTCAGCGTGTAATTCGAGGAAAGGCCCTTAGCGCGTAAGCACGTCTGCACGCATATGCATTTTCATTGGACAAAAGGCCCCTCAAGCGCAAGCGCCCCTGTGACGTGACGCGTACAGACGTGCATGGGCATTTCAGCGCGCGCGAAAAAATGCACGTCCGCGTGTAATACGAGGAAAGGGCCCATGCGCGTAAGCGCGCGTGAAAAAATGCACGTCCGCTTGTAATACAAAGAAAGGGCCCATGCGCGTAAGCGCGCGTGAAAAACTGCACGTCCGCATGTAATACGAGGAAAGGGCCCATGCGCGTAAGTGACGTGACGCGCGCATGCGTTTCCCTCAGCACGGGTTAAAGGTGAGCAGGCCCAGCAGTTCGCTGTACGTGCCTTTCGTGGAGACCGACGTGTGTTGCTGCTTCCTGTTGTTTTGCGCGCCATCACAACTTCACAGCTATCAAGGACGTATCTCTTCTTTTGGCGGGGGTATTGGCTACGCGTGTTTTTCTGCATCGCGCTAGTCAGACGGTGAGTCGCACACGCTCTTTTTCCCACTGCGGGTGCCCCTGTGTATCGCACCCATTTTCGATGTCATAGTAGCCTGCGTGTCCCACGCGTACGCGTTATTCGTGTTACTGGGTGCCATCGCGTCCTGCGGGAGGTTGAATCCACGCACGTAGGCTGCAGGGTTGCGTGCATGGTTTTACTGCAGTTTTGGGGTGCCTGAGCATTGCGTGACCCGTCACCACATCACCGGGGTCACATACAGCCTTGCAGGTGCAGGGGGGCTGTTAACATCTTGCTTCCCACCCCCTTCACCCCAATTGCCCAGGTCAATTGTGGTGTACACCTCCCATTGGCACCACTCCATCTGTGCCAGCACTACTACATCTGTGCCATGGTTGGGAGGCCACCAAAGGTGAGGGGCGCCTCAGCTGGGCGTACTCCTCGTGGCGGGCGTGGTCGGGGATGTGGCCGTGGTGACCAGGGAGTAGGGGGACTCCAGGGTGTCCAGGGCAGCCACAGAGGGGGAAGAGGCAGGGGTGCGCCACTTGAGCACAATGTTGTGCCATGTGTCGGTGCAGCCATGCCACCACCCCCTGTGGTTCCGGGGGATGCAGCTCCTGCATCTGGCAATGGCACCCATATGACCTGACAGTCCATTCCATCGACTGCCACGGGCCCAAGGGTAGTGGTAGCTGCAGGTGCAGCTGTGGACACCACCACCCAGGCTCAGGGTCTGCCAGCGCAGGCTGCGTTGGCACTTGAAGAGCCCTTGGTAGATCTCCAACAGGCCAGGGGGGAAACCATAGGGGCAGGCCGGGCTGCTCAGACCAAGACACGTGTCCCTGGGGCTGCCCCGAACAGCCGGGTGTTGGCAAGTGCAGAGGCAGATGCACCCAACAGCACCCCGGTTGTGAGTCTGCCAACCAGGACCGTTGCGGTCAATGACCCTGCCGCAGCTGATGTTGCTGCGCAGGGTCCATTAGTAGGCACCCAGCTGCCACTGACACAAGTCAGGCCTTTGGTCATCCCTCCACCTGCCACTCCCTTGGCTCAATCCACCGAACCCACTGGCCATACTGGTCAGGGCGGCATAAGCCAGCCAGGGTCTGCGCCACAGTCCAAGAGGAGGAAGGTTGCACCTGCAGCACAGGCTGGGACCCCACACACAGCCACGACCTCCTGCACGTCGAGGAAGAAGCCTTTATGTAAGCAGGAACTGGACTTCCTCGTGGACTACGTGCGGGGCCACAGCCGTGACATGCTAGTGGGTGCCAATAGTCAGACTACGGCTGCCCAACGTGACACCCACTGGAAGCATGTTGTGGAACATGTCAGTTCATTCGGCCATGAGGTGCGCACGGCGCAGGAGTGCAAAAAGCGTTGGAATGACATCAAGCGCAGCACTAAGGCCAAGCGTGCCTCAAATTACAACTTGACTCTGGTGACTGGCGGTGGGCCTGCACCAGTGGAGGAAGAACTAACTCCGCATGAGGCTCTCGTTGCGGAGTTCATACCACCTGAATTGGTCGAAGGAGTGGGAGAGATGCTGGACTTTGATGCCCAGTCCAGTGAGTGTTGATGCGTGTTTGTTGAGGACGTGTGTGTTTCACTTGTGGGATGTGTTGTGCATGATTGCTGCTACATGTGACGTGTACATGGTTCTGATGTGTAAGTAATGCAATGCTACCGTCATGCATGTCTCCTCTACCTGCATGCGGAACTCCATGTGGGCATGCTCCCTTGCCCCTCCTCCGCCACTCTGCACTCCAGTTCCACCTTTGCACTGGTCTGCTCCAATCTTGCCAATGTGTAGTTTCTTGTTCATGTGTCCTGTGTAGATGCTAACTTCCAGCGTAGAAACTGCCAGACATATGCCGTGTGGTATAGCCTTAGTACTCGATGCAGGGTATCTCACTTGTACTGTGCATGGGTCAGATGTCCCGCAGGGACATGAGTGCCTATTCATGCTCCATGTGCATTGCACGCATGCCCCTATGTGTCCTTGACTGGATGATCAATGTAATATGAGTCCTTGGTTACATACATTGCCTGCCATCTCATCGGCCTCCCCATGTCAACTGTGGCTCAGGGCTGCGTTGCACACATGTTTAGGCCCTGACAATCTGTGTGGCTCACAGGCCTCAGCCTGTTCAATGGCCAATGACTCTGTCCAACTCTTGTGTCTTCTTCACACGTGGGCGGCCTCCGGAGTTTCTATCATGTGTCCTGCCCACTGTCCCAGCATCATTTGCAGTGTTGTAATTTGAATCACATTAAGCTGTTGATGCCAGTCAACACTGCCTGTCAATACACAGGTGTATGGTCAGCCTTTTGATACCATGCTATGCATCCCTGCTTTGGTACTGGGGTGGAGGGGTGCTTGGCTTCTAGACATGGTACACATTGAATGCACAATGCACGTGATGTCTGAATTTGCCATTGCACTGCCTTCACATTTCTTGGCACACACCATGTAGTGCTTGTACATGTAGGTAGTGAGTGGCGTACACATTTTCTGCACTGCACAGACCCACTTCCATGAAAACTGCCACCTTTCAACAGGTCTGATCACAGAAGCTATTCAAAGTAGACCCAGCATGCATGCCAGGTCATATGTTGTGTGTCACATGTCTGCCGGATGCCTTTGCTGTCGGTGTGTGTGTGTGTCGTGTGCTTCTGACATGTGTATTGACCTTTTTCTCTCTATTTTTCAGGTGATGACGCAATGGAGGCGGAGGATGGTGTTGTCATGCCAGACACAGGGTTGGTAACACCACATCAACCCGGCACTAGTGGGGGTCGTGGGGTGGTAGGCCACGAAAACCCCCAAGTGCTGCAGTCCATCTTGTCTCTGGCTGCCTATGAGTCCTGTCTTGATGACGACTCTGACGTCCATGTTGAGTTGGATGAGCATCAAGTCCATGTGTCAGGGGTGAGTGATTCTGATGTGGACACTCCTCTGTCTGCGACACCTGCACTGAGGGATCAGACAGTCTTGGTTCCTCCGCCCGTGGTGGATCGGGACGCAGGGTCACCCTCCACACCAGTCACTGATGTGCCTGGGACATCACGTCGACGGGGGCATGTAGTCGTGCAGCCGCAGGCGGTGCCAACACAGCGAGGACCCCCGGTCCTTGGGTCCCCCAGGGGTCAAGCCCGGCAACGCGGTCGCCGCGCGCAACCGCTGTATACTGAGTGGGAGCAAGACATGACTGCCAATTCCGAAAGGCAGGGGGCAGCAATGGAGAACATCGCTGAGAGCATGGAGCGTGTGGCCCGATCTGTGCTCCCCCCTGCTAGGCAGGTGCTTCTCCAGCAGCAGGCGGCACGGTCCACGGCCCGCTCGCTCAGGCTGGGCATGGTGGCCTCAGACAGGGCACGCCAGGCTGAAATGTCGTCTCTGCGTCAAACAATTGCTGCTCACGCAGAGGCGCACATGGATGCCCTGAGGGAGGAGTATGCTTCCCTCAGATCCACTCTGGGTGTTCTTATGATGTCCCAGAGGCAGCAGGCAGAGGAGAGGTTTGCACAGATGGAGCGTACCATCTCAGCTGAGCTACAGGCTTGCCGGGAGGTGCAGCGGTTGTCCAGCCAGGCCTTGCAGGAGGAACTCCGTGTTACACGTGCTACCTTGCAAGAGGAAGCACATGTATCACGTGAGGTTCTGCATGCATACCTACGTCACATCGCCACACAGAACCAGGCTCACCCGTCCGGCAGACTTGCTGCCGACGAGGGGCAAGCTGCGGCTAGGCGTGGCCAGGCTACTGTGCCACGTCCTCCTTTCCAGGATGAGCCAGACTCGGACGACCATCTATCTCCCACATAGGTCGTGCTGTGCAGGCATTGAGCCCATGGAGGATTTTTTTTTTGGCTCAGCATCATCGCATGTGGATGTTGAGCAGCACCCTGTACCTCCCCCCTCCTCGGTGCCTCCCCTCCCCCCCGGGTCGTATGTGGCCATTTTTCATTTTTCTTTTAGTTTAGTTAGTTAAGTTTCTGTTTGATAGTTAGTTTAAATAGGTAATGTAGGTTTTCCATAGTTAGTGTAATTAGTTAATAGTTGAGTTAGTTTAAAATTGCTAGTCTATTGTGCTTTCATGTGACGGTGCGGTGCGTTGTGGCTTTTGAAGGCATCCACTGTCTGTTCCAGCTGGGCCCTTCATGGTTGTCTTGTGTATGTGTTTGCTGCTTGGGGTCCTTGACTCACATATGCCACTCCTGCCTCCCTTATCCATGGGCTCGCAAGGATGGTTCGGTGTTACAGCATTTTAAACAAGGGCCCTAGGACAGTCATATCTGTGGCATGTCTGGTGCTGTGTGACTTGTGTTGACACCCCTAGTGGGGATGATTTAGGTGTCATTGTCCACTGTTCAGCTTTTGCTAGATGGGGTGTGTCATGATTAATGTGGACATTGATTGCTATGCATTGTGTAGTATGTTTCATATCTTTCCTGTACATGTGCTTGTTGCAATTCATGCTGTAGATAGTGTTCCACACTTTGGAGGTGAAAGACGGACTGATGGTGTGATTTGTGATGTGACTCTCTGACATGGTCAAGTAATGAGATGCCTGATGAGACACACACAGATGACTTTGAAGCATTAATCATGTGTTTCATGCCCTTTCTGCAGGGGGATGAGCCTCCAGAGCACCTTTGCCAGCAGACATGGCCCATTGGACGACGGAATTCTGGACCCGTTTGTTGGTGCCCACATGCACATGTGTGCACAAGCAGAGGCACAGTGATTGCAGACCCACATCCTAGAACTGCTGACATGTTCCAAGGAACTCCAGGCAAGGTGAGCATCACAGGGGGGCCACGACACAGCAAAGCTTGCACCAGGCGAGTTGCACATGCAGGCTTAGTCACAGCACTGAGGGTGAGCTTAGACGAATATTGGTGTTGAAGCACACAATGCAGCTCAGATGTGTTTGTGGACTGATGGCTGTTGATAGTAGGGTTGTCTGGGACACATGCAGGGGCAGTGGCACATACCCTCCGGTACACCAAGGTCCATTGAGGCACTTGTATCAACCATGTAGCCTTCCGAGACATGGAAAGGGGCAGCTCACAGGGACATACAGCAAGGGACATACTCGGGTGCAGTGCATGTCTTTTCCACGTACTTCATGATAAATGCACTGCCAACTTTGTTTCGGTCATGGTGGTACGCAACTTGCTCTGTAGTCATGGCTTGCTATATGGGTGTGTCTGCTTACCCAGGGAACATTGCATGTTGTGTGAATTGTGACACATTGGTGTTCCATTTGCCACGCACCCACCAGTGGCTGACTTACTGCATTGACTGTGTATGACCCGTCACAGGGGTGATGTTATATATGGGTACGAACCATCGACCACAGATTGTCTGTTTGTAGAGTAGTTTGTTGCTATGGGGCATGTTTGATGTTGTGTTTTTGTGTAATTGGCACGTACAGCTTGTTGACTGTGGCTCTCTTTGCAGCATTGCAGTGCTCCTGTAACCGGACCTGAGAGTGCGCAGGCAGGAGGCCAGCACTCAAAACCAGAGCTAAGTGTCTTGTTGTTTTTCTTACGAACTGCTCTGCATAGGCTTGCTGGGGAGTGTACTGATGCATGGATGTATGTGTGGTTCAATTTGGTATGTTTTTTTCTCCCTAATCACCCGTGATCCTATGCAATTTTGAAACCTGTACCCTCTACCCGGTGTTCCTGCTTCCCGTGCCTATCCAAGCAACGTTCCCTGACCCTCTTTCCCCACTGGGGTTGCGGATGCCTGTGTAAGCCCCGAACTTGCAGGCGCCAAAACCCTAGAGGGGGTGGTTGGTTCGTACCACTCCTGAGCCTGGACTACAGAAGGCCATGACAATGATGTCCAAGTTTGTTTGGATTGTGTATGTGTTCATGCAGGTTGTACATTTTCGTGCATTCCCTAATTTCATGTGTCATTCCTCCTCCCCTCTCCTGTCACTCATTCCAGTCATCCAGTGTGTCAACACCTGTCCCGACTGCATATCCCTGAACCTCATTCCCCACCAGGTTCTCAGGGGCCTGTGTGAGTTTGACCTTGCAGGCACCCGGGACATGGTGGGGGTGGTTGTTTCGTGACACTCCCGCGCCTGTACAGGGGACCTGTGACAGTACACATCCATTCATGGTGCATCATCCTATGTCATGTACCACACATGTCTCACATCCTGTCGTGACATTGTTTTGCTGTGCTACCTTGGTTGTTGCATCATTGTGGTAGTACTTGGCCTTTGTGAGGTACTGCTACGTCAAGTCATCTACTGGAGGGTGTTCGGGTTCGTTTTTATGCCTTGGATTTTGTGATTTTGGAAATGAGTGTGGATTCTGAGGGTTCAGGCATCTTTTTACACACAAGGTGGGAGATGGTGACGAAGGGTAAAGGTGATCCTGTGGCCAGGTGGAATTGAGGTTTGGAGGCTCCATGACCCAGGTGCAGTTGTTCAGTGGGTCATGGTCATTTGTGAGGGAGGGGGGGGTTGTTGTTGATAGTTGCCTTGCCCTGCAGTGTGAGGGGAACTCTGACATAGTAATGGTGGTATCCTATGTACATGTTGTGTTCTGCTGATCAATGCCTGTTCATGTGTTGTGTTTTCCTTTCAGGTGCGAGGGGATAGTTGTGGTTTGACATGCTGGGGTGTACACATCGTGGATGTTCACATGTGATGTGTAGGAACACTGATGGTCACTTGAGTGCACATGCATATGTGGAGTGCATGTCCTTGCAGAACCACACACTTGCACTCTGATGCACTACATGTACTCCCACCCTTGCATATCCACATGTACACTGTTTGCCTTCTGGTGCCCACTGTGTCCCGGCAGCACATGTTCTGTGACCGATCATGGATCCAGTACATGCCTAATTTGATGTTTGACGTGGTCTGTCACTTAGATGTGATGCTCAGGGTGTGCATCACACACAATGGCTGTTCACTGTGCTGTGCGCTGAGCAGTGTGATGCAGGAGTAGGACACTGCACACATGAGCTGCAGTGTTGATTTTGCAATGCATAATGTGCATGTAGACAGGCATTCATTGTGATGTTACGTCTATGACTGTTGTAATGCATTTGGAAATGACTTATTTTGGGTGGGAGATTTTGTTGGTCTGTCATTTCATCTGATTCCGGGTCAGGCAGCAGTGTCTGATGCCACTGTACATTTAGGGCATGGCAATGTGTACCTTATCGTTACTGCGTTGGTGTATGGGTATTGCTTACCATGTCATGTTGATGTTTGGGAGGGTTTGAGTGACATGACAGTGATGGCCATGGCCTGTTTTGCAGGTGTGTGTGATGCACACCTTGCATGTCCGGGTCATCCGCTTCTCAGAGCAACTAACTGGGGGTAGATTTCTCTCCGCAGCAGGGCCCTTCCCATGAAACAGACTTCCGACCTGACTTGAACTTGAGGGGAACCATCTCCAGTTCTGGAAGCACCTCAAGACCTTCCTCTTTGCTTCTGCTTACTCTCTGCCTCTCCCTTGCAGAATTCTTCACTGGAACTGCACAGGAGCTGCAACTGGGCCACTCTCACCGACCTCGGTCCTTGGCCCAGCCACTCTCCACTTGCACTGCCTCCCTGGCAATCCCTGCACTGCAGTACTGTCTCTCTATCCCTACAGCCCTCCCTTCCCAGCACTTGTCTGCACTTACCTTTGTAGTTGCCACCAGGCGACCTATGTATTATTTTTTTGGGCTACGTCCCCTGTACTGGACTCCCCCCCCACCCTTCCCCTTGCACTTTTCCCATTCCCCCTACCCCTGCACTTGCACTATCTCAATGACACCTGGCCTAGTAGTACCGTTCTCTGTGTTCCCTTGTTCCCCCCTCCCTGCCTCATTGCGCCTTGGAATACTTGTGTATGGCCCATATCATGTCATATGTCATATGTGTGCCTTTTGGTCACACAGGATAGCTTGTGTTTAAGTAGCTAGGGATGCAGACGATGTGGCACTTCCATGGCAACTATCTCAGGGTGGTAGGGTTGTGACAGTTGACTGTCTCTTTGTCATCATCGATTGTCACCTGGTACGTACCAGGCCTCTGTGCACTCCGCAGGGGTGGGAGTTTAGGTGAAAAATGTGGCCACAAGCTGGGTCCGGGCTTCCTCGCCACGTGCCCTGTCCCCTCCCATGGGCAGCGCCTGTGCCTGTGGTTGGGGATGTGGGGGCACCACCATGTCCACCGGGACGCCCTGCCGTGTTGCAACATTGTGCAGGACACATGCTGCCACAATGATCCTGCACACTACTGGTGGTGCATAGAGTAGTTGCCCACCAGAGCGGTCAAGGGAGCGGAAACGTGACTTGAGCACTCCGAATGTGCGCTCCACTATGCCCCTGGTTGCAATATGGGCGGCGTTGTATCTTACCTGGAGTGGTGTGGTGGGGTTCCGGATTGGCGTCATCATGTGGTTGCTCAGAGGGTAGGCACTGTCCCCTGGGGAGGTGATAATAGTTGAGATTATTAGGGTTTGGATATTTGTCTGTGTGTGACTTGCATGCATGTGCAAGGGCATTTGTACTGACCTAGGAGCCATGTGTCGCCATGCTGCCCATCTTCCAGGGCCCGGCTCAGGGCGGACATTCTGTATATAAAACTGTCATGGGTGGAGCCAGGGTAGTTTGCATAGACAGAGGTGATGATTCCCTTTGCATCACATAGTACCTGTACATTGATGGAATGCCAGTGCTTGCGGTTTCTGTAGATGTGCTCAATGGCCCTAGGTGGACGTAGGGCCACATGGGTGCAATCTATGGCACCGAGCACTTTGGGGAAGTGTGCCACCCTGAAAAAATCCAGGACAACGGCCTGCCTTTCTGCGGGTGTTCTGGGCATGTATATGTGCCTGCGGACTGAGGGGCGTGCTGTCATGATTGCCAGTACCTGGTGCAGGCAGCGTGACTGCGTGGCCTGTGAGACCCCCCCCACTATGGCAGTGGTCCACTGAAATGACCCTGTGGCCAAAAAATGCAGGACATTGAGCAGCTTCTCCAAGGGGCTCAATGCTTGGGAGCAAAGGGTGGGGGATGTGAGGTCATCTTCCCACTCCCTGACCAGGTCTAGGATGATATGGGGTGGAAACCTATACCTGCCGTAGACCTGGTCGTCAGGCATCCCAAAAAGGCTTGTCCGTGGTGCGAAAATGCGTGCCCTGGCTATTCTTCTCCTCCTGCGGTGTCCCACGATCAGTGCAGCGACAAATGGGGCATTCATCGTAGCTGTATATACGCGTTTGTTGTTTGCGCGCACTTTTATGCTGTGCGCGGGGACGCCTCCGGCTGCCTTCGTGTGGGCGGACGCCTTGACGCCTGTGCACGTCTTTTGCCGTGCGGGGGTTTCCCGTATTCGGGTGTCATCGCGTGTGATCGGAGGGGAGTGAGCGTACACGCGATTGGCCTGGGTACATGTGTTTCGGGGTGCGCGGGAAGTTCCACACGCGATTAGCCTGGGTACGTGTGTTCCGGGGTGCCGGGAACTTTCACACGCGATTGGTGGAAATCCATGTGTGTTCTGTCATCACGTGCAATGAGGGAAACACCCGCGCGCATCACGTCACAGACGCGCTCACGTGCTGAGGGACCTTTGGTCCAATGAAATCGCATATGCGTGCTGCCGTGCATACGCGCTAAGGGCCTTTCCTCGTATTACACGCGGACGTGCATTTTTTCACGCGCGCTTACGCGCATGGGCCCTTTCCTCGTATTACACGCGGACGTGCATTTTTTCACGCACGCTGAAATGCCCATGCACGTCTGTACGCGTCACGTCACAGGGGCGCTTGCGCTTGAGGGGCCTTCTGTCCAATGAAAATGCGTATGCGTGCAGACGTGCTTACGCGCTAAGGGCCTTTCCTCGAATTACACGCTGACGTGCAGATTTTTCACGTGCCAAATCACTCCGTATCAAGCTGGCCACGCGTAAGCACACGGAAGACCACGCTCCTGCCCAGAAGGCCGAACTACTGCCCCCCAGAGCCCCGAGCACGCTCCCACCTGCCATCTGCTGCTGCCTGCTGCCCATGTGCCCTGCCATTTGCTACCTGCACATCAGCCAGGGGTGCTGTTGCTGTGACCACCCCTGCTGGAACCAAAGACTCCCGACTGGGATTCCATCGCTCCACAGCCCAGCCCCAGGACCCAGTTGCCCACCCACTCCTGCCTCTGGGGTTGTCATGTCGGGGCAAACACCATCTGGGACCACTGACAACCCCCGGCCAGAGAGGCAGAGGGGCACCAGCTTCAGTGCCACCGAAGTTGGTGTCCTGGTGGAGCAAGTCCTGGGGCAGTATGATGCCCTCTTCGGAAGTTCCTGCGCCGACAAGGAAGGACGGACTCGGATCTGGACTGACATCGTGACTGCCATCAACGCGGAGGGGGTGGCAGTCCGCGACTTACAACATGTCGAGAAGCGCTGGGAGGACTTCAGGTCCAGGACCCTGAACAAGGCCCGGCGCCTCTTGAAGGCAGCGGATGCCAAGGGGCGCCGGGGCCACTTGTCGGAAGAACAGATGAGGGTCCTGGAACGCATATCCCCAGCGCTCCAAGTCCAGGTCCTTGAGAAGCAGACCCGTCTGGAGTCGAGCAGTGAGTGTACATGCATCCTGATTGTGAGCAGTGCGTGTGGTGATTATTCAGTAGTGTGCAGGTTGCACATCTGTTTGTATGGGGTCGAGTATGGGTGGGGGTGTACAGGGCCATGGGGCTGACACATGCGAGGGCTGTAATGTGTGAGACATGGATGTGCTTGTGTGTGTAGGCTTGCATGCCAAATGCAGTTGTGTGGGCACACATGTTTGGATGAATGTGTATGTAAGTAGACATGTCCGTGATGTCACGCATGTATGTTGTTTTTGGCTGCATGTATCAGCACTGTGTACATGTGCATGTGTGTGTATTTGACAAGGGTGCAACAGTGATGCAACATGGATGCATGTGACAGCGGTATGTGGAAGCCTGATTGGCAGATGTGACATGGATGCCCGTCTGAACACTGTGACACTTGGCAGAGGTGTACACATGCATGCAAGTGTGGTGGTGTATGTACATGTGTGGTGCACTTCCTGTGTTGCATGTGATGTCTGGCTCACCTTTGGCTGCTCATGCTGTTGTATGTGTATGGATGGTGGTGGCAGTTGCGATATGGCTGTGGTATGGCTCATGTGTGCGAGTTGTAATGACATGTGTGTTGGGGATTGTGATGACATGTCTGAGGTTTGCCAATGCCACTCATGTACAACTGTCATGTGTGTATGTGTCCATTGTACAGTGCCCTAATGCATGTGTTTTGTTTCTCCCTGTCTGCAGCGTCAACTGATGAAGAGGGCGGAGAAGGTGCTGTGGAGCACAGCGGCGGAGATCCCACCTCCAGCCGGAGACGCAAGGCCCGGCTCCCCTCCCATGTTGTCATCTCGTCGGGGAGTGAGGAGTCCGGTGCCGCATCCCAGGCCGCAGCTGCCGGGGGGAGGTCCAAGAGGCAGAGGTTGGAGTTGGACTCCTCGGCAGCAGAAGGGGCAGCTGGGACCCCACAGGGCCCAACAGGGGAAGATGGCACGGAGTCATCCAGGTTGGTGGGGGGTTTGGTGGAGGAGGAGGCCGTGCAAGCACCAGAGACGGGGTATGGAGGTGGGGATCCCACTGGTGCTAGTGGTGCAGTGCAGGACCAGGGACAGGAGGCAGCACAGGCCGCCGCGGAGGTGCCTGTGTGCAATCCTGTCCCTGATCCTGTCCCTGCATCATCTTGCACCAGCAGGGATGCCTACGTCCAGACCCGTTTTCAGGCAGGGGATGAGCTCACGTCAACTGGCCTTCCTCTGCCTGCGGACGTGGCTATCCAGGTCCGGGTTGAGCCTGTCCTGGCTGGTGTGGCGTTGCGTCAACGGGCCATGCGAGGTGACCTGCAGTCTTTTCATGAAGAGACTGCACGTCATCTCGAATGGCTCGTTGACCACGTCAGCCTGCTGGGACAGGTCACCCAGGCCGGATTCCTCCGTCTAATGGGGCTTGCTACGACCCCCTCCTCAACTGGACCCCCTACGCGCCAGTCGTCCTCTGTGCCATCTTCCCACCCATCAGTCACCTGGGTGCCCTGTGGAGCTGCCTCTGACGGTGCGGCCAGGCTGGTGGAGGAGGCATCCCTGCCACAGTCGGGAGTTGGACGTCCAGCAGGGGTGGCCACATCTACGACTGCACCCCAGCCGGCTGAGGATGTGCAGGCAGCAGGAGGCAGTGCACGGGCAGAGGCACAGCAGCAACGTGGTGGGAGCCATGAAGGCTCGGGGCCTTCAACATCGGAGGGGCAGGCATCGGCCGGAGGGCAGGAGGACCCAGGACAGAGAGTGTCTTCCGTTTGGCAGCGGTTGGGCCACGCCATAGATGGCGGGCGGAAGAGGCACGGCTCACAATGGTCAGGGCGGAGAACTCCATACGGAGGGCCCTGAAGTGGGCCGAGTGCCTCGAGGCAATCCGCAGGGGTTTGGAGGTGGACCGCCTCCGGGACATTGAGGAGGAGTTCGATGATGCCCTGGCCCGGGACATCCACAAGTGAGCCGTGAAACTAGCCCGCTGCCCTTGTACATAGTTATGTAGGTAGTGTTAGGTTTCATTTTGGTTTTTATTTTATTTGGACCTTTCGGAAATTGGCCACATTTTTGTATATTGTTTATTTTATTAGTTAGTGTAGTTAGATAGGTTTCCTTTATTTTGTTGGGATAATGTACATAGTTCACAGTTGGATTGTATTTTTTTTTCACTTTTTAACCAAGGAGCAATGGCTTTCTTTTTTATTTCCCATTGGATTTTGTTTTGTGGACATTGACTTTGGACAACATTACTTTGGAATTTTATTTTTGGTTTTGCTTTTTTTCACGGACATGCTTCTTTTCATTTTTGTACATTCACATTTCTGTTTCTTCATTTTTTATTCTATTTATGTTTCCTTTAATACATATTTTTTTTGGTGAACTTCAATGTGTGGTATCTCATTGGTTTCATGCATTTCATGATATGTGTTTTGAGATTCACTGACACCCATTGGGTGTTTGTTAGGGAAATGTGTTTGTTTCGGAACTTGCAATTGGTGTTCTGTGATGTAATTGCAAATTATGAGTGGGTGGATGCAATACTCGGGTGGGTGTTTTGCATTTGGAGGCTGACCATAGGGACCAGGGATCTAGATTGTGATGACATGTTGGCTGGGGAACATGAGTTGCACATGGGTGGGGGCCTGCTGGCAGGTGCCCCACGGTGCTGGGGGGTGGGGGTGGTGGGGAACATGAGTTGGACATGGGTGGGGGCCTGCTGGCAGGTGCCGCACAGTGCTGGGGGTGGGGGTGGTGGGAGACATGGGTGGGGGCCTGGTGGAGGGTGCCCCACAGTGCTGGGGGGTGGGGGTGCTGGGAGACATGGGTGGGGGCCTGGTGGAGGCTGCCCCTGGTGACTGGGGGGTTGGGGGTGGTGGGAGACATGGGTGGGGGCCTGGTGGAGGCTGCCCCTGGTGGCTGGGGGGTGGGGGTGGTGGGAGACATGGGTGGGGGCCTGGTGGAGGCTGCCCCTGGTGGCGGGGGGGTGGGGGTGCTGGGAGACATGGGTAGGGGCCTGGTGGAGGCTGCCCCTGGTGGCTGGGGGGTGGGGGTGCTGGGAGACATGGGTGGGGGCCTGGTGGAGGCTGCCCCTGGGGGGTGGGGGGTGGGGATGCTGGGAGACATGGGTGGGGGCCTGGTGGAGGCTGCCCCTGGTGACTGGGGGGGTGGGGGTGCTGGGAGACATGGGTGGGGGCCTGGTGGAGGCTGCCCCTGGTGGCTGGGGGGTGGGGGTGCTGGGAGACATGGGTGGGGGCCTGGTGGTGGGTGCCCCTGCACTGCTGGGGGGTGGGGGTGGTGGGAGACATGGGTGGGGGCCTGGTGGTGGGTGCCCCTGTACTGCTGGGGGGTGGGGGTGCTGGGAGACATGGGTGGGGGCCTGGTGGAGGGTGCCCCACAGTGCTGGGGGTGGGGGTGCTGGGAGACATGGGTGGGGGCCTGGTGGAGGCTGCCCCTGGTGACTGGGGGGGTGGGGGTGGTGGGAGACATGGATGGGGGCCTGGTGGAGGCTGCCCCTGGTGGCTGGGGGGTGGGGGTGCTGGGATACATGGGTGGGGGCCTGGTGGAGGCTGCCCCCGGTGGCTGGGGGGTGGGGGTGGTGGGAGACATGGGTGGGGGCCTGGTGGAGGCTGCCCCTGGGGGGTGGGGGTGCTGGGAGACATGGGTGGGGGCCTGGTGGAGGCTGCCCCTGGTGACTGGGGGGGTGGGGGTGCTGGGAGACATGGGTGGGGGCCTGGTGGAGGCTGCCCCTGGTGACTGGGGGGGTGTGGGTGCTGGGAGACATGGGTGGGGGCCTGGTGGAGGCTGCCCCTGGTGGCTCCAGGGTGGGGGTGCTGGGAGACATGGGTGGGGGCCTGGTGGTGGGTGCCCCTGCACTGCTGGGGGGTGGGGGTGGTGGGAGACATGGGTGGGGGCCTGGTGGTGGGTGCCCCTGCACTGCTGGGGGGTGGGGGTGCTGGGAGACATGGGTGGGAGCCTGGTGGAGGGTGCCCCACAGTGCTGGGGGTGGGGGTGCTGGGAGACATGGGTGGGGGCCTGGTGGAGGCTGCCCCTGGTGACTGGGGGGGTGGAGGTAGTAGGAGACATGGATGGGGGCCTGGTGGAGGCTGCCCCTGGTGGCTGGGGGGTGGGGGTGCTGGGAGACATGGGTGGGGGCCTGGTGGAGGCTGCCCCCGGTGGCTGGGGGGTGGGGGTGGTGGGAGACATGGGTGGGGGCCTGGTGGAGACTGCCCCTGGGGGGTGGGGGGTGGGGGTGCTGGGAGACATGGGTGGGGGCCTGGTGGAGGCTGCCCCTGGTGACTGGGGGGGTGGGGGTGCTGGGAGACATGGGTGGGGGCCTGGTGGTGGCTGCCCCTGCACTGCTGGGGGGTGGGGGTGGTGGGGAACATGAGTTGGACATGGGTGGGGGCCTGCTCGCAGGTGCCCCACAGTGCTGGGGGGTGGGGGTGGTGGGGAACATGAGTTGGACATGGGTGGGGGCCTGCTGGCAGGTGCCCCACAGTGCTGGGGGGTGGGGGTGGTGGGAGACATGAGTTGGACATGGGTGGGGGCCTGCTGGCAGGTGCCCCACAGTGGTGGGGGGTGGGGGTGGTGGGGAACATGAGTTGGACATGGGTGGGGGCCTGCTGGCAGGTGCCCCACAGTGCTGGGGGGGTGGGGGTGGTGGGAGACATGGGTGGGGGCCTGGTGGAGGCTGCCCCTGGGGGCTGGGGGTGCTGGGAGACATGGGTGGGGGCCTGGTGGAGGCTGCCCCTGCACTGCTGGGGGGTGGAGGTGGTGGGAGACATGGGTGGGGGCCTGGTGGAGGCTGCCCCTGGTGGCTGGGGGGTGGGGGTGGTGGGAGACATGGGTGGGGGCCTGGTGGAGGCTGCCCCTGGTGACTGGGGGGGTGGGGGTGGTGGGAGACATGGGTGGGGGCCTGGTGGAGGCTGCCCCTGGTGGCGGGGGGGTGGGGGTGCTGGGAGACATGGGTGGGGGCCTGGTGGAGGCTGCCCCTGGTGGCTGGGGGGTGGGGGTGGTGGGAGACATGGGTGGGGGCCTGGTGGAGGCTGCCCCTGGTGGCGGGGGGGTGGGGGTGCTGGGAGACATGGGTGGGGGCCTGGTGGAGGCTGCCCCTGGTGGCTGGGGGGTGGGGGTGCTGGGAGACATGGGTGAGGGCCTGGTGGAGGCTGCCCCTGGTGGCTGGGGGGTGGGGGTGCTGGGAGACATGGGTGGGGGCCTGGTGGTGGCTGCCCCTGCACTGCTGGGGGGTGGGGGTGGTGGGGAACATGAGTTGGACATGGGTGGGGGCCTGCTGGCAGGTGCCCCACAGTGCTGGGGGGGGGGGTGGTGGGAGACATGGGTGGGGGCCTGGTGGAGGCTGCCCCTGGGGGCTGGGGGTGCTGGGAGACATGGGTGGGGCCTGGTGGAGGCTGCCCCTGCACTGCTGGGGGGGTGGAGGTGGTGGGAGACATGGGTGGGGGCCTGTTGGAGGCTGCCCCTGGTGGCTGGGGGGTGGGGGTGGTGGGAGACATGGGTGGGGGCCTGGTGGAGGCTGCCCCTGGTGACTGGGGGGGTGGGGGTGGTGGGAGACATGGGTGGGGGCCTGGTGGAGGCTGCCCCTGGTTGCGGGGGGTGGGGGTGCTGGGAGACATGGGTGGGGGCCTGGTGGAGGCTGCCCCTGGTGGCCGGGGGGTGGGGGTGGTGGGAGACATGGGTGGGGGCCTGGTGGAGGCTGCCCCTGGTGGCGGGGGGTGGGGGTGCTGGGAGACATGGGTGGGGGCCTGGTGGAGGCTGCCCCTGGTGGCTGGGGGGTGCTGGGAGACATGGGTGAGGGCCTGGTGGAGGCTGCCCCTGGTGGCTGGGGGGTGGGGGTGCTGGGAGACATGGGTGGGGGCCTGGTGGTGGCTGCCCCTGCACTGCTGGGGGGTGGGGGTGGTGGGGAACATGAGTTGGACATGGGTGGGGGCCTGCTGGCAGGTGCCCCACAGTGCTGGGGGGTGGGGGTGGTGGGGAACATGAGTTGGACATGGGTGGGGGCCTGCTGGCAGGTGCCCCACAGTGCTGGGGGGTTGGGGTGGTGGGGAACATGAGTTGGACATGGGTGGGGGCCTGCTGGCAGGTGCCCCACAGTGCTGGGGGGTGGGGGTGGTGGGGAACATGAGTTGGACATGGTTGGGGGCCTGCTGGCAGGTGCCCCACAGTGCTGGGGGGTGGGGGTGGTGGGGAACATGAGTTGGACATGGGTGGGGGCCTGCTGGCAGGTGCCCCACAGTGCTGGGGGGTGGGGGTGGTGGGGAACATGAGTTGGACATGGGTGTTGGCCTGCTGGCAGGTGCCCCACAGTGCTGGGGGGTGGGGGTGCTGGGAGACATGGGTGGGGGCCTGGTGGAGGCTGCCCCTGGTGGCTGGGGGGTGGGGGTGCTGGGAGACATGGGTGGGGGCCTGGTGGTGGCTGCCCCTGCACTGCTGGGGGGTGGGGGTGGTGGGGAACATGAGTTGGACATGGGTGGGGGCCTGCTGGCAGGTGCCCCACAGTGCTGGGGGGTGGGGGTGGTGGGGAACATGAGTTGGACATGGGTGGGGGCCTGCTGGCAGGTGCCCCACAGTGCTGGGGGGTGGGGGTGGTGGGAGACATGAGTTGGACATGGGTGGGGGCCTGCTGGCAGGTGCCCCACAGTGCTGGGGGGTGGGGGTGGTGGGGAACGTGAGTTGGACATGGGTGGGGGCCTGCTGGCAGGTGCCCCACAGTGCTGGGGGGTGGGGGTGGTGGGGAACGTGAGTTGGACATGGGTGGGGGCCTGCTGGCAGGTGCCCCACAGTGCTGGGGGGTGGGGGTGGTGGGGAACATGAGTTGGACATGGGTGGGGGCCTGCTGGCAGGTGCCCCACAGTGCTGGGGGGTGGGGGTGGTGGGGAACATGAGTTGGACATGGGTGGGGGCCTGCTGGCAGGTGCCCCACAGTGCTGGGGGGTGGGGGTGCTGGGAGACATGGGTGGGGGCCTGGTGGAGGCTTCCCCTGCACTGCTGGGGGGTGGGGGTGGTGGGAGACATGGGTGGGGGCCTGGTGGAGGCTGCCCCTGGTGGCTGGGGGGTGGGGGTGCTGGGAGACATGGGTGGGGGCCTGGTGGTGGCTGCCCCTGCACTGCTGGGGGGTGGGGGTGGTGGGGAACATGAGTTGGACATGGGTGGGGGCCTGCTGGCAGGTGCCCCACAGTGCTGGGGGCTGGGGGTGGTGGGGAACATGAGTTGGACATGGGTGGGGGCCTGCTGGCAGGTGCCCCACAGTGCTGGGGGGTGGGGGTGGTGGGGAACATGAGTTGGACATGGGTGGGGGCCTGCTGGCAGGTGCCCCACAGTGCTGGGGGGTGGGGGTGGTGGGGAACATGAGTTGGACATGGTTGGGGGCCTGCTGGCAGGTGCCCCACAGTGCTGGGGGGTGGGGGTGGTGGGGAACATGAGTTGGACATGGGTGGGGGCCTGCTGGCAGGTGCCCCACAGTGCTGGGGGGTGGGGGTGGTGGGGAACATGAGTTGGACATGGGTGTTGGCCTGCTGGCAGGTGCCCCACAGTGCTGGGGGGTGGGGGTGCTGGGAGACATGGGTGGGGGCCTGGTGGAGGCTGCCCCTGGTGGCTGGGGGGTGGGGGTGCTGGGAGACATGGGTGGGGGCCTGGTGGTGGCTGCCCCTGCACTGCTGGGGGGTGGGGGTGGTGGGGAACATGAGTTGGACATGGGTGGGGGCCTGCTGGCAGGTGCCCCACAGTGCTGGGGGGTGGGGGTGGTGGGGAACATGAGTTGGACATGGGTGGGGGCCTGCTGGCAGGTGCCCCACAGTGCTGGGGGGTGGGGGTGGTGGGAGACATGAGTTGGACATGGGTGGGGGCCTGCTGGCAGGTGCCCCACAGTGCTGGGGGGTGGGGGTGGTGGGGAACGTGAGTTGGACATGGGTGGGGGCCTGCTGGCAGGTGCCCCACAGTGCTGGGGGGTGGGGGTGGTGGGGAACGTGAGTTGGACATGGGTGGGGGCCTGCTGGCAGGTGCCCCACAGTGCTGGGGGGTGGGGGTGGTGGGGAACATGAGTTGGACATGGGTGGGGGCCTGCTGGCAGGTGCCCCACAGTGCTGGGGGGTGGGGGTGGTGGGGAACATGAGTTGGACATGGGTGGGGGCCTGCTGGCAGGTGCCCCACAGTGCTGGGGGGTGGGGGTGCTGGGAGACATGGGTGGGGGCCTGGTGGAGGCTTCCCCTGCACTGCTGGGGGGTGGGGGTGGTGGGAGACATGGGTGGGGGCCTGGTGGAGGCTGCCCCTGGTGGCTGGGGGGTGGGGGTGCTGGGAGACATGGGTGGGGGCCTGGTGGTGGCTGCCCCTGCACTGCTGGGGGGTGGGGGTGGTGGGGAACATGAGTTGGACATTGGTGGGGGCCTGCTGGCAGGTGCCCCACAGTGCTGGGGGCTGGGGGTGGTGGGGAACATGAGTTGGACATGGGTGGGGGCCTGCTGGCAGGTGCCCCACAGTGCTGGGGGGTGGGGGTGGTGGGAGACATGAGTTGGACATGGGTGGGGGCCTGCTGGCAGGTGCCCCACAGTGCTGGGGGGTGGGGTGGTGGAGAACATGAGTTGGACATGGGTGGGGGCCTGCTGGCAGGTGCCCCACAGTGCTGGGGGGTGGGGGTGGTGGGAGAGATGAGTTGGACATGGGTGGGGGCCTGCTGGCAGGTGCCCCACAGTGCTGGGGGGTGGGGGTGCTGGGAGACATGGGTGGGGGCCTGGTGGAGGCTGCCCCTGCACTGCTGGGGGGTGGGGGTGCTGGGAGACATGGGTGGGGGCCTGGTGGTGGGTGCCCCTGGTGGCTGGGGGTACAGGGGGACATGCGTTGGTGGGCAGTAGTGCAAGTTGACATGTGGGTTGGCTGGTGGGCATGGCCATGGTGGATGGGGTGCCTGCAGGACATGTGCTGGGTAGGCCCCTGTGGTGTGAGCCACCTGCAGGGGCCGTGGAGGGTGTAGAGGGAACACCTGGGAGGACCCACACGTGCAATTCACGTGTGCCGCTCCCGCGCACCCCTGTAATACACGTACCCTGATGAGATTGCGTGTGGAACTTCCCGCGCAACCCTGGAATACACGTACCCCGCTCAATCGCGTGTGTAACTTCCCGCGCGCCCCCGAAATACACGTACCCCGCTCAATCGCGTGTGTAACTTCCCGCGCGCCCCCGAAATACACATACCCTGCTCAATCGCGTGTGTGACTTCCCGCGCACCCCCGAAATACACGTACCCTGCTCAATCGCATGTGTAACTTCCCGCACGCCCCTGAAATACACGTACCCCGCTCAATCGCGGGTGTAACTTCCCGCGCACCCCCAAAATACACGTACCCCGCTCAATCGCGTGTGTAACTTCCCGCGCGCCCCCGAAATACACATACCCCACTCGCACAGGCCCAATTGCTGTATGTTGCCACTTTTGTGATGCGCTGGGACTCTACCGCCTGCCTTCGTGTGGCGGACGTGTTTCAGCTTGTGCGTGTCTTTGGCTGTGCGTGGCTTTGCCCTATTCGATTCCATGAATACGTGTGGTTCGAGTGCGTGTGGGCATTCCGTCTGCTTCCCTGCAGTACATCCCCAGTTACGCCCTTATTTTCACGCGTTGTTCCCCATTCCGCGCGTTACGCCCCGTGTCCCGCCCACTTTCTGGTGTATGCGCCAAGGTTGTGCGCTTTCACTGTGCGCGTCGCGCACGCCTTTCGGGATGTTGCAGTGACTTGTGCGCCATGCACGGGTTTGGCGCACATCCCGAGGTGTACACGCGCAGGGACTTCCATGAATCGCACGCGTGCGCGTGCACCTGTTTTTTTCCGCTTGCGCCTGCTTGCGCGAAGATTTTCGGCGCACGTTTGTTCCATGAATCTGCCCCTATATTTACTGCAGCCCGAATGGACAATGTCAACTGATGACCTGGAACAAAGATGAACATGTAAGAAATGCAGGAAGCCTGAAGGGAGTTATAAAGATATGGACTCCAAAGAGACACATCTTCAGGCCATCATGTGTAGATGCAGAAGATGAAGAAGGAATGAACCCAAGAGAAGAAGTGAAGAAGAATACAGAAGAACAGAACAAAATGGATCTAGAGAAGGAAGTGAAAGTGATTGATGAATCGCCCAGAGGGGGGAGTGTAGCTTAAGCTGTAAGCGAAAATGAAGATATCCTACTAGTTAACACCTGTACATATGCTTGAAATGCAAGAAAGCTAAGAAAACAGTATGGCTTGCTATGCTTAGTAAAAGAATAGAGCGGCAAGCACCATGTTTACATGATATACCTCGAAACAAAGCACATTATTATAAGTGTGAGTCTACTTTGCATTAAAAGCACAATCAACTAAGGTTACTATAGGCGAAGCACGACAAGCTTCATATTCTAGCAAAACGAGAATAACCAGCTGAATCGAAACTTAGCAGATGCAACTCATGCCAAAGTAGCCAAGGTCATACCAATAGAAGAAGCAAACATTAGCTGCATCTAATTGAAACTTAATAACAGAAAATCCTGGCTCTGAAAGGTCAAGATAAGGCAGCGTAGGCTGGCAAGGCGAATAAGAATTAAATGCACAAATCGATAGAAACTAGGCAAATTCACGGTGTCTGCATCACGTGACCATCCGAGCGAGGAGAAGCACAAGTTCAAACCTACGCCTGGCATCCGCCCAAGCAAGAGATATCAGAACTTTCCAGACAGAAGATGCGGTTTCGAGGCCAATCACAGTGAGATAATTGACACATAGTTGTTGTAGCGATGATTGATTGTACCCTTAATTGGAGGAAAGCCGGGTAGCTGAGGGGGGCACCCTGCACCTGGCTGACCATTCTGCGGGCTGCTAGCAAAGTAGAAATGTATGCATGGGGTTGGTGCCAACCCAATCATAGTGGACCAAATAATCTATGGTCCTATAGTTAGTAGAACCAATTGGACGTCGTACTATTAGTGACGTCTACAGTAGTCATTTTGAAGGAAGGGCTTAGATGCCCACCTGACAGTGTTTTACCTAATCACCTTACTCGGTTACCATATACAGATATAGCACCTACAGTAAAGTTACCTTTTCCGAACCAATAGAAATGCTTATTAACTTTTAAGTGTTACACGTCAGCTATGATGAGTTTTTAGTATGAATGATGTTGTTTTTATGAAGTTCATTGGAGTTGAAGCGAGACAGATGATCGCATCACTGCTGATTTCCATGACTCCCCATTTTTTGTACTTGTCATTAAACGGACTCCTTTTGCCAATCCATTGAGTTGTCCTTATTGATTGGTGTTTGAGTAATAAATCTGCACCCCCATCCATCTCTAAGGTGCAGCTATCTCATCTTAAAGTACTTCGGAGCAAGCCCCGACTCTATGGGCCCATTCGGGAGACTCCCCACTACAAGTGGATCGAAGGGCCTGGGATCTTGTGAGATTCATGAGGATCAGGCCGCCGCTCACAGAGGCAGTGGGGTGATTATCAGAGAAGGGGAAGAGGGAAAGAGGTAGAGAAAAACTGATTTTCAAGCAGTTTCCAGAAATTAAGGAGTTCCGGCTCAAGTCTGAGAGGGGCAGGGAGGCTGTTCCAAAGGAAGGCACTAGCCAAGGTGTGGGATATTTTAACCCATCAAATTGTGCCCCACTGCCTCAATTTACAAATGGGAAAAGAAACAGCCAAAAATGGATGTGCTAACCACTGTGCACGCAAAAAGCTGCAAAACTGCATTTGGGTCACAACCCCAAAAGGCTGCAGACCCTGCCACACACAGTCAACGTTGGGGTAAAGACAGAAATCCCACTGCAGGAGCATGCTAGTGGGTGCTGTCACATTCCGACATGGAGCAAGGCAGCAGAATTGTCCTGAAAAACGAAAGTGCCTTTTTAAAAGGTAGCTTTACAACCTTCAAAGGGCTGTTTTTTGCTCTAGTTCCATTTATTTTCCAGTGAATCCTTGAGAGTAAAAGGGTTGCAGATCATCCAGTATGGCCCAGAGGAGTCGGGCCTCATTGACTGACAGCAGCTAAGATATGTATGTTATGAAAAACCAGCTCAATAACATTTGGTTCCATTTCCACAGAAAAAATGTGGCTAGAAATGGCAACATGTAACAATTTCAACTGTGCAGGCAGAAACTACAAACAAAAGGGTGGATACATATCTCCAAACTGAAAAACAAATCCCAGCACTTCAAGAAAGAACTGATGCTGCAGAGGAAAAGCTAATGTAAAAGACTCAGTTTAAATGTGCTTTTTCCCTGAAGAAAGTGCAAAATCGCCCATTTAAAAGTATGTTTTGTGGAAATCGCCCATTTAAAAGTATGTTTTGTGGAAAGGCTTAATTCTTTAAATGTCAAAATCCCCCATAAACTGTGTTCATTTTCTCTGTTTTAATGAAGATGTAGGTAACTTCAAGTTAAAACACTGTCTTGAGTAATTACAATTCTGCCTGACAGTTCTCAGCCTGGGAAAGATGACATTTCAGTTTGACAATCCACTGCTAGCAGGAAGGCTTAATTGATGCTGGAGGTTCTCGCATATTTACATCAAAGAACTCATCGGACTTTCGTCTGTGGCTCAAGCCAAAGACAATGGCAGCCTGCATACTGATCCCTTCAAAGGAGGGGCAGGAAACTTTCCTTTGGACCCCCACCCTGATCAAAGGAATTTGACAGCTGTTGCCAGTTGAATGATAGTAAAAAAAAACTGACAAGATCATTTGGTGTTTAAATGCCTATTTGCAATTAAGCTTTAAAGACTTTTAACTTTGCCAAAAGAAGGAGGGTAAATCTAAAAGTTGGTATTTGTAAATCTAATTTTATGCTCTTTCTTTGGAGATGTGAGTGAACCTTGTACTGCATAAGGAGCCAAAGATACACCAAAACAATGATTGCGCCAGAACTATTAATTCTGCAAGTCTAATATTGTATGCCCGTGTTCAAGTGGTGATTGCACAGATATGTACTGAATTAGGAATTTTTAGGACAAATCTTTATGATTAAAATTAACAAAATTCCACAGATCGAGAAAGCCAGCTCTCACTGAGATGAGAATTGGATGTAAAGATAACCCATAAAATATGTAATGCATGTGTCCGATTTCATTAGAGGGCATAATTATAGAAATGTGTATTTGTGGAAAAGTTAAGTTTTGGTCCCAATCACTGTGGGAGTTCCTAAATCACATCATAAAATATGACAGCTCTTTCTGGCTTCCAACCAGAAAAAGGCAAGTGCATTTGACGGCTCACAGACTTGGGGGTGGGGATTGTAATTCTGCCCCTACCATAAACTGAGTGATGTCACTTGGCATGATAAAAATGGGAACCTCACAACACACAGACACACTGATTCCTGACTACATCCTGATTTCCGCACGGCGTTTTGTTCTTGACTTCTGCCTCCTGTTCCAGAACTGTTCATCTTGTCCTGCATTCAGACTCCTTCCTGCATTCAGACTACTTTGCAAAACCCAGGCCTTAGCATTTGCTGAACTCTTCTTCAGCTAGGCCCAATTCCTGAACCATCCCACTTAAGGGAAATAATTCTAACACAGTCTGGCTTGCTAGCATTAAAGGTTGCCTACTGAACTCGCCATCCTGCCAAACTACAGTGTCCAGTGACCAGAAGGGCCAATCCAATCCAAGTTGCGGTGCCATTCCAATTGACCAGAACCGCCCAGCTGACCATCCTTCCAGAAGTGCCCAGCTGCCTGTATACCCGATCCGAATGACCAGAACCCTGACGGTCCAATCTTAAGTTACAGTGGACTGTAAGTATCAACAGGAATCATAGTAACCCATAGTATATTTTCCTTGTCCTACCCCAATCTCAACCCATCCTCTCTTTAATTTAAGAACTTGTGATAGTGATCATTTCTTGAACATCCTTTAGTCTTGTAAAATCCCAAACCTTTAAAATCATCCCACGGGTAATCCGACTGAGTCCTCCAAGGTGGACACGGAGGTGCTGGGGTTGGTTTCCGCTGACCACTCTGGGGCTTAATGTGTTTCAAACTGGTAACCAGCCTGAATACCCTAGTTTAGAGCATAATTGTCATTGTAGGAACTGATTTCTGTATTCATTTTTGCGTCTTTATTTTCAAAAACATCTCTTATTCAAACTTGCATAGCTTCTTCAATGTTATAGCTAGAGACCTAATTTCAACTCTCATTTATACCTAAGACCTGTAGACATGTAGTTACATCCACAACTAAAAGTGAAACAGTGTATTTGACCCATTTTCTATTAAAAATCGCATAGCGGAAATTAGGTGCAAATTCGCAATTTTTGCAAAGGTTTTACACGTGTCTTATCTCATTCAAAGTATTTCCCTACTCCCATTCTGATCGTAAGCGTATATAGTTGCTCATATTGTAGCTTATGTTTGTTAGAAACTGTTCAGTGTTGCTCCCCATAGGAATTTATATCAATTTAAGGATGTTTCCACACTTTCCTTTGTTTTTCTAAGCCATTTTCAACTGTCATTTTAAAAGTGTAAAAGTTCACAAAATGCTTTTGTATCTTGTTTTGGGATGGAAGATTGCATTCAAACACTGTATTCTGTTATTCATTACTGAATACCTGCTGCTTACTTACATCTGTGTAGAATTGTTCATGTGTGAATTAAGAACTTTGCAGGGATAAACCTTAACCTAAGCGCTATCGTTTCTCAAACCAAAACTGTTCTTTTTCCTGTGTTTTATCTGCTGTATTGCTATAAGTGAATTCTTTTTTTATTGTTTTTTATTTATATAAGTGAATTCAATTGCTTTACTTACTCTCCGAATTGTTTTGTCACCCCATTGGTGATTGCTGCCCCATATATATAGATTAAAATTTGTGTTCATTTGAATTTTAAATAAATAATTAAATATTTACCTTTACCAACCAGCCTGATCTGATTCCTGGTCCACTGTGACCTGGGGGTATTTTGAGACGTGTGTGATATGAGTGGTTTATCACTCAGAATATTGAACCTATAGACATAATAAATAAGTATTTCATCTGTGCATTACATGCTAGGCAAGACCCGGCTGTGTGCCTGATTGAAATCCTTAACAGAGGAGAGAGACCTGCCCCCACTCTCTGCTTGGAGAAGCATTCGACAGTCAGGGAGTTGGAGTTAGAGGAGCGTAGGGCTCTAGCACAGGTGTATTTAGGGAGGGAAAGTTAGAGATAGCATAGTCCCAGGCCCCAGAAGGCCTTGTGGATAATACAGAGGGTCTTGAATTTAACCCTTGCCGCCATAGGGTGCCAGTGGAGAGATTATAGGGCTGGAGAGCTATGGTCTCTGGGTTTGAGGCCAAGGACAAGTAATGCAGCCCTTTTCTGGATTAGCTGGAGGGGCGAAGGGAGGAAAGAGGGAGATTGAGGAAGAGGCTGTTGCATTAGTCCAGCCTGGATAGGACCAGAGCTCTGGAGACATTGAGCTTCTGCGAGAAGATGAGAAAAGGAAGAATGCCACTGAGGATGTTAAAACATAAAAATTGATATGAGGCTGGGAAGCCCAAAAGAAACACACCAACACAGGTTACAAAGGACATACAAGTGCTTTATTTAAAAGCTACAACAGTTACCAAAAGTCAATTGACAAACGGATAGCTATTCGGCTCTCAGAGTAACGTAACGAACTTCAACCAAGGTTTGATGCATTAGTAGAGAGACCGTACATTGGAATACTTGGGCTTTTATACCCTTTATCCAGCCCTAGGCCAACCCCCTCGCGGGTTAACCATTCTTGGGACCAGGCCTAGGGTTCCTTGCCAGGTCAATCCTATAATGTATGCATTTTGATCAGTTCCGCTGATACAGTTGTTCATTTACACATAGGTCAGTGATAGGACAAGGTCTCAGTTCGCGACCCCGACAAGTGGCCTACAGGCATATTAATTATTCGTGTGTGCGGAGGTCACAACGGCCAGAATCTCACTCAGAATGTTATTCTGCCTCCATTTTGATGTTCAGGGTGACTTCTACTTTACAAGAGAACCTAAAATGGCGGCTAAATCCAAGATGGCCACTTACACAATTTTTCGTTAAGGTCAAGACCTTGCCGCGGAGTCTATTTACATGATATTTTAGACAACTTGGCGTAGGCCAATACACATTCAAATACTGCGATAGGAGGCATAATATCATTTCAATTCCAACAGACCCTCCTTTTGGCCTATGCCAAGTGCTAATATAATTTCTAATACTTTTGCAAATAACTCCATTTGCTGTCATCCATACATCCCGAATCATTGTCTGTAATATCTATAGCCATTAGGTCGTTCTACAGAACTTCTTGTAACACAAACTCTTTGGATAATATATCTGGGGCATATATTCATTGCCCTATTGTGCTCACTGCTTGGGCACAACATCCCCCTAGCATTCTACATATACTCGGAAGACATTGAAAACAGCAACAAAGGAATAGCAGGATCCCCAAAATAACTAAAATAACAGAAAGCACCTTCCAACCCCAAGATCGTAAAGAATCCCAGAACCAGGTGCTAAGATTCCAATCTCCTACAGGGATATGTACTTCAGAACTAAGAATATGTAAGTTCTGTATTGCTTTAAAAATTGTCGGCGAGGAATCTGGTGCGAAAACACAGCAAGCGGACCCCACCAATTTGCATACTCCACCTCGTTCCGCCAAAATGACATCTAATGCCATCCGATTTTGGAGTGCTACCAATCTTATTGCTTTTTGTTCTAATGTCATATTAGTATGTCCGTGGTCCGGTTGATCGTTCTCTCCAGTACCCTTGCTAATCCCCTAATATTCTCAGAGTTTGTTATTTGTCCCCAAAAGGGCACAACTGATTTTGCTATATCTCCCAATACTTGCCCAGGGGTATCTCCGTTCTTGTCCCGCCGTGGGCGAGCCTTAGAAACCTCCAATGTACTAGCTACAAATACCCCGGGTAACAGGATTCCTAAATAACAGGTTCCCTGCCAATCCTTGGGCAACCAGGGAAATGCTAAACTACCACAAACAAAATATACAGGCCCCCCTACATACAGAGGCCTGTTTTCTCCAGTCAAATTTACAATGTTCATACAACCTTCAAAATCTCCCATTGGCTGAGTGCCATTTCTTTGTACACAAAAGGGGACCGAGTCAGGGCTATGATTTATAGAGTAGGAAGGAGGCACGGCGTCCTTATTGCCTATCGGAGCCATTTTAAAGGAAATTAAAGTTTGAAAAGGAAGAGACAGTTTATCAGACGGACTAATAGAAGCAACATTAGGTTTACTTCTATTTGCAAAAAGCGAGCATCCCAGGGGAGTTAATTCACGTTTCTCGAAATCATTCAAATTAGTTCCATCAAAATTCCCTGAGATGCTATCATTCCAACGGCCAAAGAATAGTGCTCTAAGAGAGGCATAGCAAGCAGTCGTTAAAGGTAAAGGGTGAATATACCATCCTAGTCCCTTGTTCCCATGTTGCGGTAAATTAGTGCAAATCCAACAATTACTCTTATTAAAAATGGCATGCGTTGCATTCATTACTATCATTAGAGTGTTATTATGATACTTTTGTCTATGTTGGGAGTCTCTAGGGGACAGAGTGTGAAGGTGTACAGAGGGAGTCAAAGCAGTTAGTACAATCTCGGTCGGTAGTAGAGGTTTTAGAGGATAGATATCTTCAAAGTACCAAAGTCCTACAGCAGTAATTACAAAAATAACAATTATCATTATCAAAGCACAGCAGTACGTTTTCGGGGCCCAGGCACATTGTTCATTGTCCAAGTTGGTCACCCCTTTTTTCACAAGTCCAGTACGGGGAGCAGCAGTGGATGTGGCAGGCATTGTAGTTCCTCAATCGACGACCCCAATGTTTGTTGCTGGCGACGCTACAGTTGCGCGATTTCTTAGTCCTTCCCAACCCTAGCCGGCAGAATCCCTTTTGTTCACCAGAATTTTTCTTATACAAAAGAAAACTTCCAATCACTTCCTTTTTCCAAATGCACGGAAAACCCGTGCCGTAGTTCTATTTTCTTCGTCGAAGGTTGTACCTGGTGGTACCCAAGATTGTTTGGTCCGAAAATAAGGTGTCATCACTTCCTGGGGGAAGCGACGTATCGGAGGCGCCGGAAGTCGCAGAGCTTGAAACAGTATTTTCCGGAAGTGATTTTTCAAAAGAGTGCAGAGACGAAATGGACTGTTCCCCAAGCTTCACGGGCTCAGAGAGATTCTCCGACGCACTCACAGCGCTGTTTGCTACTCCAAGATCAGAGACTGTAGCATCAGCGAGGGGTTCTGCTTCTTCTGTAACGTGTGGCGTCGGGTGAGGAAGTTTCTTGACATGCGTCGCGTGGATCCAATGTTTCTTCCCCGCCACCCGCACTGCTGTCTGGGTGACCAACAACACCTGGTAGGGTCCCTTCCAACGAGGAGCGAGACAGGAAGACCTTTTGTAGGCCTTCACTAGGACCCAACTTCCAGGCTGTATATTGTGTCCTGGGCCCGTGAACCGTACAGGTAAAGCTGAGTGCACCTGGTGATAAATGAAATACAGGTTTTTAGTTACATGGTTACAGTAGTCTACAAGCAATACATTTTCCACCTCCCTCAGGGCTTTAGGTTTTGGGAGACCCCAAATGTTAGCAGGTCTCCCCATCACTACCTCAAATGGAGAAAGCCCAGTCTTAGTTTGAGGTGTGGTACGCATAGCCAATAATACAATAGGTAAGGCATCTGGCCATTTCAGTTTGGTATCGGCACATCTTTTTGCAAGCTTATTCTTTAAGATACCATTATGTCTTTCCACCAACCCAGCATTTTGAGGATGTCTAGCTGAGTGAAATTGTTTCTCAATACGTAAAGCCGTGCATGTCTGCAAAATTACTGCTGCAACAAAATGAGGACCATTATCCGACCAAATTACCCTTGTGAGCCCAAATCGAGGAAAGAATTCTTTTACCATAATCTTTGCAGTGGTCATGGCGGTAGCATCTTTAACGGGGAAAGCATCGACCCATTTACTGAAGGCACAAATAATTACAAGAAAATATTTCAGATTGTTACATCGTTCCATCTCAATAAAATCAAAATGAATGATCTCGAAGGGAACATAAGGGGGCCCAAAGCTTCCCCTTGGAGTTACTGTCCCCTTACCCACATTGTGCTGTAAGCAGATCATGCAATTTCTAACATGTCTTTTTGCAGTCTCCAGAATCTTGTTATTCACCCAAACTTGTTCTAACATTTTCGTGATCTGCTGGGCACACACATGTGTAGGACCGTGTGCCATCTCAACCATTGCCAATACATATGAATCAGGGAGCAACCATTTTCCTTCAGATGTATCTACCCAACACCCATCATCATCTAGTTTCCCCATTCCTTCGGCCCACCTTTTAGATTCTTCTGCTGTGGCATCAGTTCGAATATCTCGCACAGACCCAATACCTTCATCCATTATATAAGCATCTTTTATTTCCCTCAAAGCATACATGTCCGTGCTAAGGTCTGTGGCCGTTTGCCTGGCTATCAGGTCCGCAAAAGCGTTCCCTTTTCCCACATCATCTGTGACCTTACGATGGGCTGCATACTTCATGATCGCTAACTGCCTAGGGAGTGAGAGTGCCGAGAGCAATTGCACTATCAAGGGGCCATGCTGAATCGTGGCCCCATGTGAGGTCAGGAACCCTCTTTCCGACCAGAGCCTCCCAAAGTTGTGAGCCACCCCAAAGGCGTACTGGCTATCGGTGTATATATTTACTATACGCCCTTCAGAGAGTTCACAAGCTCGGGTCAATGCTATAATCTCTGCGGCCTGCGCGGAGTTATGCGAAATTCTCTTAGTTTCAACAACTTTACTCAATGTAGTAACTGCGTAAGCAGCTGTCGATGTACCATCTGAGAGTTTGAAGCAGGAGCCATCACAAAACAGCTCCCCTTCTGCATTGTCCAAAGGAGTATCTATAAGATCTATCCTGCCCTTCGTTTCTTGCTCAGTGGTATACAGGCAGTCATGTAATTCTTCGCCACCGCAAACAGTGTTTTGCGGGAAAGGTAAGAGTTCAGCCGGATTAAGAACACAACACCTCTTAATTTGAATGTGCGGAGCAAACAGAATTAGTTCATACCTTGTTAACCGTGCAGAGGTGAGGTGTTGCGTTTGGGTTTTGTTCAATAGGATATCTACAGAGTGAGGTACCATCAAAATCAAATCATGGCCTAGGACTACTCCCTCACTCTGTTTTACAGACGCGGCAGCAGCAGCGACAGCTCGTAAACATCTTGGCAAAGCGCATACGACAGGATCAAAGGCGGAGGAGTAGTAGCCGCACGGCCTATTCTTCCCTCCGTGTTCCTGTGTTAACACAGCCAAAGCACATCCATCACATTCATGCACAAACAACACAAAGGCCTTGTCATAATTTGGAGTACCCAGAACCGGTGAAGAGTATAACGCGGTTTTGAGAAGCTCAAATGATCGTTGATGTTCCGATTTCCATGGCAGTGGCAGAGGAATGCCCTTCTTCGTCAAAGCCAACATCGGTTTTATCACTAGCGAAAAGTTTGGGATCCACAACCTACAGTAAGAAGCCATACCTATTAAGGCTCTGACTTCCTTCTGTGTATTTGGAACAGACATGCCAGAAATGTGTTTTATTCTTTCAGGTGTCAATCTTCTCCCCTCCTTTTACAGGTGGTACCCTAAATAGGCGACCCTCTGACAACAATATTGACATTTTTTGAGCGAAGCTTTATGACCATTTTTGGCTAGATGAACAAGCAACAGTATAGTGCCTCCTTTACAAGCACTTTCAGAATCTGCAGCCAAAAGCAAATCATCGACATATTGAAGCAGTGTACAAGTAGGTGGCAATTCAAGGGTGTCGAGCTGCTCTTTCAAAGCCCTACTATAAATGCTTGGACTTTCAGTATACCCTTGAGGTGCCCTAGTAAATGTAAATGAGCGTCCCCCCAAGGTGAACGCAAACAAATATCTACTTTCCTTATGTATAGGGATGCTAAAGAAAGCGTTTTTTAAATCCACAACGCTGAAATGCGTAGCCATAGCAGGGATCATTGTCAATATCGTCGTCACATCAGGCACAATTGGAAATTGTGGGGCGACAACTCTGTTAATAGCACGAAGATCAATTATGAACCAGTATGGGATTGCATTGTCGCCTTTCTTATATACAGGCAAGATCGGACTGTTACACAAACTACCTGTAATCTCCTCAATCACCCCACGATGCACAAAATCAGAGACAATGCATTTTAAAGCACGCTCACCCTCAACTGATATTTTATACTGCGGAATGCGTGGTAGTTTAACTCCATGTTTCAAAACTATCTTAACAGGCTCAATCTGTAGTACCCCGACATCATTGTCGTCAACCGCCCATAAACATTCCAGGACAATGTTAAACTCAGGAGGTAAAAGTCGAATCAGAAACTGAGAATTAGGAAGTTGCTGTGGTGAAACCGTCAGCCGTACTCCATCAGAGGAACAATGAATTACTGCGTTCAATTTCTTTAACAAATTCAACCCCAGCAAATTCTCTCCACAGTTCGAAGTCAGAAGAAAAGGGCAATGGTCCGTGAAGGGACCCAAAGAAACAGACACCGGTGAAGAAACCGGACAAACAAGTGGTATACCAGAAAACCCTATGGAAACATTTGTTTGCCCTGACAGTGGAATGTTTGGAACCCGAGAATGATCAATGGAGCACTTCTATGCTCCAGTGTCTATCAAAAACTGGTGTTTCCTATTCCCTACTGATAATTCAACGTAGGGGCCTTTCTGATTAACGGGAATAGGTGAAGGTTCCAAACCCTGCTTCGGGCAGTCCTAATGAAATAGAGTATCGTCAGAAGGAAGCTCTTCAGAAAGGTAGGCAGCAGAAGGGTGATCAAATATGTTCCTCGAGTCCACACTCGAGGTTTGATTTTCCCATGAAAAAGGTTGCTGAGGATCTTGCAAAAACTGACTTCTATCAGGGCCCCCTGCTCCAGGGCGGCCCCTGGGTCGTCTACCCATACTCCCAAACGCACTGTTTGACCTTTGTCGAAGGACGGGGCACCGTGCTCGCCAATGACCTTCCTGGCGGCAATAAGCACATTGATTAATATTCACAGAACCCAAAGGAGCATTTCCTTTTGGGACATACTGACCTCTGGTCTGTGTCGTGCCTCCCCTGGGGTTTCTAACAATTTGTTGTAATAATACTTTGGTTTTCAAATCTCCTTTCCTCTTTTCTATTTTCTCCTTCTCATTATTAACACGGTTCTCATAATACTGAGCCATGTGCAAAACCTCAGATTGAGATTTTGCCTGCCAAGCGCTCTCAGAGGACATAATCTGTGACTGGATGTCGGGCAACAATCCACGCACAAATTTGTCCACAAACAACCTTTTCCCAGACTGTGTACCCAAATCCTGCCCACTGAAGTCGGAAAATACCTGCTCGAATCTATTAAAGAATTCGGTGGCGCCTTCAGTTTTCCCTTGAACACAGGCCGTAAGCTTGTCCCAAATAATTCTTTTCTCTGGAATTATAGTTTTTAATTTTGCGACAATTCTATCAGGCAAAGTAAGTATTACCTTTGGTGGTTTCTCACTTGCTGGTCTCTCCCCATCAATCCTAACCACATTAGCCCACATATCTCCCAACCATGGCACATCGTCTATTGTCCGAACCTGCTTCAATACATCTACGGGTAGGAGTACAGGGAATAGCAAGTCAATATCACTTAAGGTGAAACAGAGGACTGTAAGACGGACTCTATCTCTTTGTAAAACCCCGTCGGGTTTTTCCTGATTTCGGGAACTGATTGTCTAATAGTGTTCACTTCCTGTCGTGAAAACGGGACGTGAACGAATTGCAATACATAATGTGCAGGGATATCTACAGCGGGTGCACCAGTCCCAGCGTTGGCGGGAATCTCAACCTTTGGGACAAAGGTCGGAGGAACCTCTCTCATAGGCAACTGAGATATAGGTGCCTCCGGCCGCTTACTAAGCAACAGAGCCAGGTCGAGCGCTAAGGCAGCCGAAGAAGTGTCGGGTGAAAAAGCCCTTTTACAAATCCCCAACAATTCTATGGGGCAACTAACCTTACACATTCTTCTTGCAGGTACTGTACCATTACCTGAATTACCTTTCTTTGCATTTCTAATGTATACTGACTATACGTGTCATATACTTCATCTGGCGGAATCGATGAATCCGAGATCCATCGAATCGCATCTTTGGTACAAATTCGTACTATCTCAGGTGCTGATCTATGACACGGAAGGAACCGTTTCTGTACATACATACTGTCGTCTTCGTCATCCTCATCTCGTGCTTTCTCAAAGTCCCTCCTATACTCAAACAATCTTTCAACATGACCATGTACTTTCTGCTCTGTGTCCCTCGAAAGTGCCAAAGCATTTAGATCTCTCACCCCTTGTGGAAGATCCGAATTCTGTAATCTACCCCACATCACACATAAATGAGTCCCCAAACCATCGATAAAAACATTTTTCTCGGGAAAACTGTTCAAATTAGATAATGTGGAAAAAACATTAATTTGATCACCTTTCTCCATACAGTGCTTAGCCCATGCAAACAATTCCTGTTTCTTATCTGCAGAAACAGTATTACGAGTGACTATCTTTGATCCTGCACCTTGATCAACTTCAGTCAATACGGGACCACTCGGGAGCGGAGGTGCAGGTAAATTTAATAAAGGTGCAACTATCGGCGCAGAAGGAAGGGGCGGTGCGATAGGTGGAGGAACAACAACTAGAGGACTAGGAACAATAGGTTGTACAGGGGGAACAGGAATAACAGCAGGAACAACAGCAGGAATGGGTAGAGCGCCCAAGAAAGGATCATACGGAGGCGGCGAAGAGGCACCGGGCCTGTGTTCGTTTAACAATTTTTCAATAAATTCTTCGGAAACATGAAAATCTTTAGAGGGGTAAATTTTCTGGATTCGAAGTGAAAAAGTCCTATCCATATTTTTGACTGATTCTTAATGTTTTTCTTTATCATATAACAACGCTTTTTCGGCATTTGTTTTATGACGGCGTGCATGTTTATCCCTACTTTTAAGCTGCTGTAACACTTCTTTTTTCCAATTCTGTAAAACATCAAAGGCTGCAGGTCTAGCCTTCTTTTTTAGCAAGACCGATTCTAGGTATTCAATACGGGAGATCTCAAAACTGCCATTGATTGGCCACTGAAATTCGGAAGCATGTCTGGTCTGTCTGTGCCAAATATCATTAAATACTATACTACCAATGCCATACTTATAGTACATAGTACATGCCGGCGACCCCTCCTGTGGTGCCGGGTGGCTAAATTCCAAAGATTGTCGATCGCTGCGGAACAGAGCCCTAAAGCAGCTAGACAATTTCCCAGGCATTTCACAAACAAATGGTGTTACCGGGTCAATAATTGTGTCTGCAGATACAATACGCCAAATTCAAATTGTCAGGGTTAAATTAAGAGCCGGGTCACGACTGCACCTGACCAAACCTAAGGAGGACCGTACGGTTTATCAAAGAACTTACCTAACGAATTTTACCTTGTGTTTGGTGGTTTCCACAAATCTGCCCGCCTCAAAAATGGACCCTCATCAAGATGCCTGTCAGACCACACGACTATCGTCCAAGGATCGTATCGTGCAGCGCTGCCGAGGTATCGCGTCTCGTTCGGTCGGGCCCGCAGAATCACACCGTCCGATCCCGGTTCGATAGTCTGCGTCAACCTTCAATGATCCGGCATCAATCTTGAGGGTCCCTATTCGGGCGCCAACTGTTAAAACATAAAAATTGATATGAGGCTGGGAAGCCCAAAAGAAACACACCAACACAGGTTACAAAGGACATACAAGTGCTTTATTTAAAAGCTACAACAGTTACCAAAAGTCAATTGACAAACGGATAGCTATTCGGCTCTCAGAGTAATGTAACAAACTTCAACGAAGGTTCGATGCATTAGTAGAGTGACCGTACATTGGAATACTTGGGCTTTTATACCCTTTATCCAGCCCTAGGCCAACCCCCTTGCGGGTTAACCATTCTTGGGACCAGGCCTAGGGTTCCTTGCCAGGTCAATCCTATAATGTATGAATTTTGATCAGTTCCGCTGATACAGTTGTTCATTTACACATAGGTCACTGATAGGACAAGGTCTCAGTTCGCGACCCTGACAAGTGGCCTACAGGCATATTAATTATTTGTGTGTGCGGAGGTCACAACGGCCAGAATCTCACTCAGAATGTTATTCGGCCTCCATTTTGATGTTCAGGGTGACTTCTACTTTACAAGAGAACCTAAAATGGCGGCTAAATCCAAGATGGCCACTTACACAATTTTTCGTTAAGGTCAAGACCTTGCCGCAGAGTCTATTTACATGATATTTTAGACAACTTGGCGTAGGCCAATACACATTCAAATACTGCGATAGGAGGCATAATATCATTTCAATTCCAACAAGGAGGTGGCGCTGGAAGTGGGACTTCTTGGAAAAGGTCCATGATGTGAGGGGTGAAGGAGAGAGCAGAGTCGAAGATGATCCCAATGTTTTGGCCTCACAGGATGGTGAGGTTAGAGGGTCCAAAGATGGTGGCCAGCGGGTAGGAGGAAAAGAGGGCGCAGGTGTCCTGATAAGGAGGATCTCAGTCTTACTGGTGTTGAGACAGAGATCATTCGCTACACACCATGCCTGACTGGTGGACAGACAGTTTGGGATGAGAGAGGAAGAAGAGGGGGGTGTAGAAGGAAGTTTGAAGGAAAGCTGTGTGTCATCGGCATAACACTGGAAAAGAGATAAAAGGAGGAGATCAGGTGAGCAAGAAGGCAAAATAGATGTAGATGGCAGTAGGAGAGAGCCCCAGAGAACTTTGAGGCAATTCTGTCATGAATGAGACTTAAAGAAAGTGATGTTTGGATGTAAAATACCTTAATAGGAAACTGCAGCCAAATCAGCCAGTGAAATTCCATGTCTGTGGGGACATCTCCAAGTATGATTCAAGTCTGATGACCTTATTTGAAGGAATAATGGATACAGCCTTCTTGAAGGAGCACATTGACTTTGGGTGGATGTAAAGCATGAAAAAAGTGTTTCTCCCCTGGGCACCAGAAAACTCAGGATAATAAAAACAATTACCCAAAACATTTCTCAGATACAGGTTTTATTGGAAACCAGCTTCTTTATCAGGTCAAAACCACTCATGAGTCCACATAAATAAAATGTATCAAAATGATATGGGAACGGGTCAAGGGACAATTGAAGGAGGTAAACCCAAGAGGAAGGCGGTTCTTCTTGATGTCAACAAAAAATGTTATTGTTTCAAGAACCTTTGTAGGTCATTTGCTTCTGGACAATTGCAATTCTTTAAAAAGTTATACCAGTTGTTGTTGAAAAGAATGGACCAGCACCAAATATATGATGTGTGTGTTTTCATACACATTCTTAGAATTTGACTAGGATTTTCATACTTCCAACATTGATGAAATAAAGCAAATATATGGTCATGTTCGGAATGTTGTATGTTATTCTCATTTTTTTGATGTTTTGAGTGTCAGTGATGGCAAAGGTATCACTCCAAGTCACAGAAACACGTTTTTATTGGGATTTTGTGGGGCCTAGTGCCATCCCTCACTCTCGTGTGATATGACCCTCCAGGTTAGTGCTGTTGAATGTTGAACCCTACTATCAAAAATGTTAGCTTGTACTAAGATGATGAGCTAAAAGCTGGCTATCAAAATTCCCTCAGGGAATTCCTAACTCTCCCTACTCTGCCCAAATGTTAGTGCTCTAATGTGACATCAGATAGTGCCTTGCAATTGCGCAGTTGGATTCAGGTCAGTTCCAAAACACAAACTCGAACCTATTTTATTTTACTCTTCTATCTCCCCTCCCCTCCTGACTCCTCAGTAACACATCCACTCCTTATCCAATAGCTCACCTACTATACAATCCACCTCCACAATCGACTTGACCTTCCTGGTCTCATTGCCTTTGTCCACCACCATCTCTATCCTCACCCTGGTAACCCACACTTCCTGTATCCTGTTGCTTGATTATATGTGCCTGTCTTTCCCAGAATTGGATAGTTCTCCCTGGCTAAAGCAGCTCTGACTTCCACACTCAACGTGTAAGTGTGTATCGGAAAGTGATAGGAAGGGGCTAAGCCCCACCCACTTTCTCTGCAATGGTTTGCCATGTACCAAAGATGGAAACCCTGCAGAGCCAATGTTTATGTTCATGTTATGGCACCCACTTCCAGAAGGTTGTCCCGTAAGTCTGTTTAGGAACGGTGGATCCTTCTCCCCTTTTTTGTCCCACGTCGCTTATGGGATATTTGGTTTGCTGTGAGACATCATCTACTGGGTTTTGAAGCTCTGTGACATTGCAGTGTATGACTTTGGTGTCTCTGCTGCGGCTCTCGGGTGGATAGCTCAGGGGCAACGTGTTCACCTTGGAAGCAAGACAACACAGAGCACCACAGGTTCGATCCCCGAGTCCACACTTAGAAACCTCTGGGCATTAAGCTTGTTATGAATAACCTATTGTATCATATCATATACGTCAGTCACGGAGTAGTAACTGTATTTCGCCATGTTGGTGTTCTCAATCACGCCGGCCTATCCAAATTCTATGTGCAAGGTCCTCATGATCTCTTCCACTGCCATATGTCCTGATGGTTTTCCTCTACGTCTTATATAGGTGGGCTGTTTCTACAAGAAATAAGAGAAGACTGGCAAGCATTTTGCAGAGGCATACCACCAGTTTGTCGTGGTCTGCGTACAAACATTTTGCCACAAGGGGGCAGTGGGCAGGCCCTGTTTCCAGCATCCACCCCAGGTGTAAGACTGGGTCTGGGAAGCACCTTGCTAGGCCTCCTTCCCCCCAGTTGAGCTGGGCACCCGTCCCGTCTTGACCAGGTCAGATTATTGGACTTGTCACATGAGGTGTGGGTATCATATAATGAATTATAGTAGGGGTTTTAGCCATCCATACTTTACTCAACCATCATATCACCAAGTAGAGTGGTGGAGGCAGGAGACGGGAGAGATTGCTTAATGAGTTGCAGGAGTCGAAGTCACACTAAAATAAATGTGTGTGAAAACATAGACACATAGACAATATCAGATAAAAGGTGCACATTGTTTCTTAGGTATTGCCAGTGACACCCTTGGCTGAATAATACATTACATTTCATTCTGATAAATGAAGTGTGGAGACAGCCCAAAGTACCATTGATAAATGGCTACAATACTAAAGCTCTTGGCTGTCCATCTGGTGAGAATAAATAGGGCACTGTGGTTATATGGCATAAGGGGTGCTTTCAGCTGTGCTGAAGGTGTTTTACTGAAACAGGTAGCCTTTGAGGAAGAGGATCCGGGCAGGTCACCGTTAGTTCACTGTTCATCCCCAATTATTTGGACCTGGGCACAACATTCAGTTTTTGTTGTGGCATTTAGAATAGGCAATATTTCTTCACACTATACTTCTTATAACAGTCTTTAAACAGAAGCTATACAAACATATACTGCATCTCTTAAAACTCTTGAAAACAGGTGCTATAGTAGCTTAGGCCTCAACCAGTTCACCTCCACTACTGGTGTCCAGCTGAACCCATTGATTCTGTTTTTGGTTCATAATTATGAGCAGGAATAATGATGCATTTTTATACCTGTTTGCTTGCCAAAACCTTGTGGAAGATGTAAAAAAGAAATGGAGCGTCATTGCTGTCAGGGGGACTAAATCTGTCGTTGTTAGACCCCAATATTTGATCATTTTCTAGATATACATCCTATCTACAAGCTTACAAGTGGGGCTGGAATGATGGGCGACGGAACACCTGTATGTTTGAAAGTACTTCTGCATCAAGAATGCTGCACGATACTGCAGTTTAAAGACTCAAGTCCGTAAGCAGTTCAGCTGTCCGCTGTTCAATGCACTGCGACATTATTGTATTCGCTGGGCTGCAGCCCATACTTATCTTATTCGGTTGCAGGAGATGAATAAATCATACAAGTTTAAAGTTTTACATAAATATACTGACTGTAAAGTACCTTTTGGCATGATGTTTTACATGTAGGACTGGCATTTTGATTCAAAAACAACAGGGCATGAATAAAAAACATTTCAATACATGAATAGCAATAAGTAAAAGCAAACGACATCTTCTTACCAGCATCTACTGTATGGTAACCAAATAACATCCAATCTTGGTTCTTAGTTGAATGATGGATTACCTCAGTTAAATGAGGGGGTTACCAGAATAAATCCCTGGTTCCTAATTGATCGAGTGTACACCAGGTGAGTGTGCAACGTTGGGTCCTCTCACGATAAGGGGAATGACGGGCCCCGATCTCCTGCATTCTTAAATGGAGAGTCATGAAGGTGCCTGAGAAGTGATGTCCGGGATAAATGGGAGATCACTTGGGGCCAAAATAATGGCAAATGTGCTGCTGAGTAGACAATTCCGGACAAGAAAAAAGTGCACAATGTATACATGCTACTATATGCAAGACTTTGCCATAGTTTATATTTAAGCCTGACGCAGGTACAAACGTTGTAATTGCTTCCAAAAAGCTGAGGTCAAGTGGTTAGCAGGTTTCGTACGTATAGCCGTAAGGCATTTGCCTAAAAAATACACGCTGGAGACCAAGTAATAATACTGGGTCACACAACCGCTCTCATATGGGGCCCAAGATGGGCACGTATTTATATCTGATTCACATCTGATTGCCTAAGAAATACCATGGTTGACCACTATCAACCCTAATATTTGGCTTCTAATTCTCCTCTGATATCCTATGGCAACATCTTGAATAATAAAGGGGACACACGCCACCTTAAAACATGCCCATGTGTATTTCCCAGCTCTCTGAGATTACCTTTCCTGCATGTATCCTAACTGTTGGTTTGGAGTGTAGAAACCCTATCCAGATGAATATTGCAATGCCAAAATGATCACTTCCAGTAGCACTTTAGTGTATACCCAGCCCACTGAGTCATAGGGCCTCATTATGAGGCTGGCGGTAGCCGTGCCTGTAACACAGGCACGGCTGCCGCCAGTATTTTATTTTTTCTGGCTCCCAGAAATTGGCAATTACCGGGTCATTATAGCCTTGCCAGACCAGGTATTTGCCCATTCCTGGGAGCCGGGAAAAATTCTTCCCCATTCCCATTGAGCCCAAGCCTGATGCTTACTGGTACAGTAGTTCCTGGACCCGCAAACTTGTAATAAGGCCCATACGCTTTTTGCATCTAAGGAAGCAATAATCAATGCTTCCCATAGATCCTTAAAACTTTCTCAGATTGATTGTATAACTCGTGTCAGGTTTAAGTGCACATGTGTATACATTTCCCAATAAGCCCTTTACTCCAATTTGCCATCAGTTTGCTGAGAATAATTAAGTCTATATTGAGCTGGAATATGTTTCTACAATAGGCACTGCTGTTGGTGACTTTCCTGGGTTTTGGGGACTGTCATAAGTGCTTCCGTAATTGTTTTAGGCAACATCCCATCCAAAAGGGCTGTCTCACATACTCTAAGTAGTTCTGGCGTGAAGCCAACTTTGTAGGTAATGTAGAACTGCGAAAGTCGGCCATCACCACACAGGGTCCTGCTAATGGTCTTTCCTTCTAATGCCAATGCAATCTCTTCTGTGTCATCTGTGGCTTGTCTACCATTCCCCATTCTCTTCCAACTACTGCTGAACACATCCCTATTGATGGAAATCTATTATTTACTCCAACTCTGTCAATGGGAATTGTATGTATGGTTATGTGTACAATACGTTAAAGCAACATTAATGTGCTGATGTGTGTAACCGGAAATGTACCCCCTCATCAAATACATCAGTGAGTTTGTGTCTAGTATCCTGTCTACTGAGTAACCACGCCTCCATGGTCCCTGCCAACATTTGTATGCAGTGTTTCACTGTAGACATAACTAATATACACGAGAGCCCAGCCCATCTCATTTATCCTGTCACGGTGAACTCACCTCTATACAGCTTTCTTTCTTTTCCTACGACCATGCTTCCTCTTACTGTATTTTTCCAGTATCATTCTATGTTTTTGTCATCTGCAGAAACACTTTTCTTACTCTAACTTGTAGACATACAAGCCATTCTCAGCTCCAATTTAGCTTCCACCTACATTATTTTTAAATGCACGTCTGTGTGGCTATTATTACAGAAGAATAGAAGTGTGAAACATAACATCTAGCAGAGCACCTTATTATTGACGACAGGTTGCTATGAGCACTCTCACCTGTCACATGTTTATCGTATGCAAACGGGGGAATGATCAGATTAAGCAAATTCGATGTGTACAGCATGTTGGCATTATCCGTACATTTCCTTGCTTAATATCCAGAGGTGAATCCTGGTGCGAAAATTGAGTACAGCTTAAAAAAGAGTATTTTCCTGTTAGAACCATTATTATACTCTGGCGTCTGCTACATGTGTTATGGGAGGACAGTGATGCGCTATCCAATTCAAAATGTGGCCAAAGTTCAAATCATCGCCCCAGACAAACAATCAGAAACATGTTATATTGCGGTTCCATAACCATTGGAAAGAAGCCTACACGTTCCATGTTGGGTGTATCGACCATACAGTGCTGCAGGCTTTGTTTTATATTTTCCCCAGTGTATGCACAGTTCCACCCTCCTCATCATCGGTAAATTGATGATTCACCTGCAAGGGCACCCCTTGCTTGCCACCCAGTCATTACTTCTCTGGAATATTATGGGTACATTAAACTGCTCAGACATGGGTCCGGAGCCTGCTGGGCCTAGAGACCCATGCTAGCCAAAAGATGCCTGGGGGTGCTTGGGTTCTCCTGCAGAAGGGATGTGACCTAGCAGTTCAGGCTGGACTGCCCCTTTTGGGAAGGGACCAAACCTGATTTGCATATGGCCTTTCCCCTTCTGTTATGGCTTGGCAGGCTGTAAAACGATGTTCTGGAGGGTTGCTCAGAGCTGTGCCAGTGGTTATGATTTGTTCAAAACCTTCCAGCCATCAACCTTTGGTTTTGCTGTAGTTACCCCAAGTGGGATGGGTATGCCCAGACATGGGTTATAAACCTGCTGGGCATAGAGACCCCAGCTACCACCTACTAATGCCACCCAACAAGACTAAAACATGTCTCGGGATGCTTGTGGTCTCTTGCAGAAGGGATACCACCTAGCAGTTCAGGCTCGACTGTCCCTTTTGGAGTGGTATCACACCTGATGTGCATATGGTCTTTACCATTCTGCAATGGCTTGGCAGGCTGAAAAACGATGGTCTGGACCTTAAGCAGTTTCTGTCCATGCAATGACACTTCTATCCCGAGCAACCCTATTTTCTTCACCAGTGATTCTCTCCTCTCCTGATCACCACATGGATATCGGAAGTTGCTGATTGACTTGGAGACCCTTGCTGATTATTCTATGGCAAGTATATCTCCTCCTAAAATGCCCACCTTTGCTTGAGTGTCTGTAAGATACATTTATGAACCTTATGATGTTGCATTCCATATAGTTGATTATGTTTTGTCATGTTGCCTTCAGCAGTGCTGTAAGCATAGCACATATTTTGACAAAGTATTAGTCTTGTCCATACTCTCGCCCAACTATTCCCTCTTGACAAAGGAGATTTTATTTAATCTGGCACTAGCATGCTATTTCAACTGGGTCACACTTTTCCGTTTCCCAAACTTGAGCTATCCTCTTGCCAGCCAGACCCTTCACAGTTCCTTTCTAACTTCCGCATTGCCTCTTGTTCTCCAAGTCGACATTGTTCTGGGGGAACATGCTCGCTCTTCAGGTCCTGGCCTGTGTTCCAGTTCACTTTCACACCATGGAGATAGGTGGTGTTCATCTGCTCTGTATGCTCAGCTTTTAAACCCTCAAACTCCTCCCAGGCCTGCCAGATTACTCGTTGTTTGCACCCACCCAGCTGCACAATGCTCAGTGTTTGTCCATGCAAAATCCAATGAGAGCATGGAGTCCAGAGCTCCATACCTTGTCATTGCACTGGGCTCATTAACATGTAGGCAGCAGGATTTTCATCAGCACAAAGGGAGCAGCTCTTGATCGAGCGCCAGGTCTTTCTCTCAAAGTCTACCTTTATGTTTACTGCCACCCCTTCTAGGAGCTATCAGGAGCCTCTCCTGGCTCCCGGTGTCTACCTTGCTGAACACGTGTGTCTCCTTTGGGAGCTTTCCTCTTAATGCCTGCACATCCACAAGTGTCTCTCACTTAACTCTCTGTACTCACAGTCCTCTGCCCATGCAGCAGTCTTTCTCCTTCACTGCCATGCCAGAGTTCAGTCTCAAGTCCATCCACTTCAGGGCCCAAGGGGGATTAAACAGATGGCCAGCTTGTAGCTTTACTACGCTTTCTGCATTGCTTGTGCAGGGTAATAGATAACTTAAGGCTGTCTCACTTTCCAACTTTCCTTAATTTCCAGTCACGTTCCTACTTCCTCGGCAGAGTCAACATAGGCAGCATCTCGCAACATCCGTGCTTCGAAAATGAGCCTCCTACAATTGATATTTTATTTTATTTTATTTATTTATTTATATCCCGCTCGTACACAGGTGTTTCAGAGCGCGGCCAGGCAAAGGGAGGGGAACAGGGGAGGAAAACAATAACGATCTTATTAGGCCCAGTGACATTGAGAATGTGCAAGTGCATGGGGAAGGGAGACGGGGGAAAGTGCATCGGAGGGGGGAGAAATTGGAAAGTCCAGAGCATATGAGAGAACAAGATAAATAATAAGTAAATAAAATAAATAAATAAGGTGGTCAAAAACCAAAAACGGTGGTAGTGCAGCCTGTGAATGGCAAAGCGAAAGGTTAGTCAGATAGGGTGCATCCGATAAGTGCAGAAGAAGAGTGGAAGGGGACTGTATGGGTACAGATACAGGCCCAAGTGCAAGGGGTGGCCAGGAGGCAGTGCAGGAGAGTGTCATGGTGAGTGGGTACCTGGGCCTGAAGGGCAGAGGTGGCCAGGTGCAATAGTGCCAAGAGAGAAAGCAGATCAGCAGAGAAGAAGAGGGGCAAAGGCAGAGGCGAAGAGGACGGTCTTGAGGAGCTTCCAGAACTGTAGATGGTTCTCCTCAAGTTATAAGGTGGCAGGGAGGCAGTTCCAAAGGGAGGCCCCAGCCGAAGACAAAGATCTACTCCCAGCTCGTTTCTTTGAAAAACAACTGACCCTGAGGGTGTTGGAGGTAGAGGAGCGAAGGGCTCGAGAGGGGAGATATTTACGGAGGGATAGTTGAAGGTATTTTGGACCCAGGCCCCAGAAATCTTTGAATTTTTCCTGCATATAGTGGGTAACACACTGGCTTTCATTGTCACCACTACCCTCCGGCCCAATAGCTCTTGTGGGGACCAAACCTCACTCGCCCACATGATTATTTATGGATTACGGGAGGGTCTATGAGGGAGGGGTATGCTTCCACATTCATCCTCGTGATTGCTAAGCCATGTTAACATGGATACCAAATACCTGAATTGTTAATATCAGTGAAGATGATTTTGGGTCTGATTTACCAATTGCTGTAGAGCCAACTGTTTCCTGACCATTGCCGTTGTAGCTTTCAGGAGGAAACAGTTTGCCCAGGACTCATTCTGGACTTCACATGCTTTCTAGAAAACATTTACTTCTTCCTAAAAAAAAAGAAACATTTCAAAGAAGAAGCAAAAGGGAACCTTACACTAATTTTGTTCTTATATAGTTTGATCAGACGCATGCAAACATGCTCTATATTTTGGTTTTGTGCATAAGGTGGGCTAACAGGTGTTCATTTGAGATTCTCTGGCCTACTGTGCTCATTTTTGTCAATCAGCCATAGAGGATGCTAATGTAAAAGTTGCATTCCTTATATACTTACAGCTCCTGGCTCACTCAGGCCTGATCCTTCGTACATTCACATGTATTTTGTATTTGTTCTGGGTATTGATGTTGGGGCATTTTGTCGATAAATAAAGCAAGAATAGACAATTTAAAAACGAATATGTTCCTTAATCTAGTAAATACTTTTTGAAGGGGATGCAAGAATGCAGGTATTGCTTTTACAGTAACTTGGAGCTCTAAAGTCAGCATGTTTTCATTAAACATTGGTCTATCAGAGTGTGGAGAAAGAGGGCCACGTTTTTTAAAGCATGATCCGTTTTCCTTTACACTAAAGTGGTTTTAAAAAAGCAGGAATACATTTGTGTAACAAGTAACATGATGCCATATCTTACATGTTAAGAAGGGGCGCAGTGCTTAATATATGTACTCATCCAGTAATCACTGCCCATGATATTCACGCGGGTGATCGTGTGATGCCAACACTGACCACACAGCCCACATCGGCATCGGACCGGAACCGTTCGATGTTCCTCACTTCGACGACAAAGCCCTGCTGGCCTCCGCCAGCTGCCGTGGCCTCCTTCCTTCAGTGCGTTCCTGCTTCTAGAAATTACGAGTGAAAGCAGCCATTAAAAAGGAGCAGCTTGATTAATAGCTGCATTAATTTTCCCGGGAAGCATTATTTTGCAGCGCGAAAGGAACATCAAACTGTGAGAATATATTGAATTATTTACAATATCGGTAAGGAACCATTTCAGGGCCATTTTACCCAAATAGGCTGGCATATGTTTAACTGTACAAGAAACAGTGAAGCCGATATGAAGGTAGTTTCTACTTCTCAAATGCGCATTGCGCAGTTATTAAACACGAGAATGGTATGGGCACGGTGTTAAACGCATGTTTGTTGATAGAGAAATATAACCTACTCCCACCGCCTCTCCCCAGATCTGCCGTACTGCCAAGCGGAAATACGTATGGCAGCAGTGAGCGATATTACCTCATGCATGCAATGCAATATTGAACGATAACAGACACTGCTTGTAAATGTCTTCTCTATGGGCAAAATGCACAAAATGCAATACTTTGGCCTAAACTAAAGCTAAATCTGGAGGGAAGCATTAACAGAAATACAACAGGAAAAAATCAAATTATACTATTAAAAATATACTAAACAAAGTTATGATCATCCATTGTAACGGGGCCACACAGCTTTTTTTGTAGGATGCAATGCTTAAAATGAGTCGTCGTTGAACCAATAATTTGCCAAATGCGAGAGCAAAGGACCTGAAAGACACATCCAGTTCTAGCCCGATTGTAATTTGACTTGAATTTGTGACGTGGAAGTCTCCAATTGGAAAAGGTCCTTGCAGTATTTCCACGTTCATTTTGCACGTCAGATCAAACGTATATGGAACACACATGAGTATAATTGACGTAATAATGATTAGATTTATACGTTATTTTAATTAGATAAATCAAGGTTGCGTATTGTTGTAATTATTTTACTTATAATGCAAATATATGTGATCAGCAGAGCTTTTAAAGCGATCCGTTCCCTGGGATTGCACAGTCAGGCCAAGTATAAGTCTGAGAACAATTACTAATGTATTCATGTAGATGGGCTATATTTGCTCACAGTCTGAGAGTCATACTACACAGTATATTCGCATTATAATATAATTATGGTAGAGACAGATAGTGGAGAATAATGTATTCGCCAAAGTTAGTGTCTTAGGCAAAGTCACGGAAGTTAGTGTGCGATGGGCATTATACCATGAGATAATGACCCCTCCATCGGTCCATACATCTGTTAACACTTGCTGGCAAACAAAAACAAAACAGCAGAGAAAACCATGTTCAATGTAACGTATTTTGTAGGGGAAACACTCGCCAACTTTAAATGAGACTGCAAATTGAGAAGAGAATGTGTGACTCAGATCTCAGAATATTTTTGTGGAAATTTTAATGAAATAATTATTAATAGTACACCATATATGTTCTTCATGTGAAACGTCACAGTTTGCTAACACATGTTTCACCCATGAGCGCTTCTTCGGGGCAATATAAAATAATAATATAATGGAATCCTTCTGTGAGATGCCAACCATATTAACAACATAGATCTATGGACCGTTCAAGAAATATTGGCTCTACAAGCAAAGAAAGTAAGTCACCAGTAGACCAAAACCCAGTGCACAGTGCATAAAAAATGGTTAAGAAAATCATAAATAGATTAATTAGTTCATTAATACTAAACACATCAAAAAAACGATGTATTAAGGGAGATGAACAGATATAGCACAATACAAAATGGAGCAAAAAGCAGAAAAATATAATTGGTCAATACATCTACGTATGTCAATATGAAATATCACCTGTATTAAAGGAGTTACTCAGCAGTTATCTTATGCATCTAATGCATTGCTCTCCTTTGGTGTTGGGCAGAGAAAATAAAGTGTTTCAGCACAAGATGCTCCATGCTCATATATTCTTAGATATTGACTTTGATGCCTATTTAAGGTGACCACAGCATTAGCTTCATTTCTGTTCCGATTGGCATGTAAGGAACAATATTTATTAACCCACCTACTTTGACATCCACTCACTCCAAATTGTACCATAGTAGATATGTTGACTGATTTGCTTTATACTTCTGTAATGCAGCCGAGCTGTATCATTCTATCGATAGCTTTTCTCTAGATTGATTTGAACCCAAACTAAAATTAATATATATGGTTGAACTTGACATCGAATGTCTTTCAAATTAGTTTGGTTCCTCATCATTAAAAGTGTGCAAATGAGTAGCTTGATTGGGTACTGTGCTTCTTTTTATGTGTCTGCATGACTTCAGGTGCATAAGTATAATTATCATACATTGCATCTTGCAATACCTGTATAAAAAAAGCCTGTACATCGTGTTTTTATTACAGGCTAGAAGCGACATTGTAAATGACGTATAATAATAAAGTCTATTATCGAGTTGGGGAAACTATGGCCCAATATTTAAATAGGAAATTGTAGGAGTCAAACCTACGTCCGGAGGGACTATAGTTCAAGGGAAAAGGAGGCAGGACTCCTAGTGGTCTCTATTGCAGTGGTTTCGGATTTTTTGGGTTCAAGTATCATAAAATTGTAACCCCTTTATAGGTGAAAAAACTAATTTTATTAAATTACTATTACATTGCTATAGTTCATAACACACATATATAATTTCATTTTAAATACATTGTATCTAAAAAGAAAGGTACAGCACTACTACACCGTAATCAGTTATTACACTTTGGTTGTGACTTAACCATGCCTGCTGCTTGAGCCACCACACAGCAGAATTCCAGCCATCACTGCATCTAATCTTGCCTTGTGAAGAGGACGTCAGAACCCCTCTCATTCGATAGTGGGAGCGTCTTCATTTAGAGCAACTTAGATAATTATTTTATGATTTGATTATGCTAACATGCTGAGATTATGCGGGAGATCTGGGTGCATACTACTTCCTTTATTTCACTATTTTGTGTCCTCTGTTTGCATATGCTGGTTAATTTGTGTATATTTTGCCTGCATTTTGTGTCTTTTGTATTCTCAATTGGTTTTCTTGTATTTCTTTGTTCTTTGACTATCAATATTTTTTTTTAAAGTGTAAATAACTTTTGTAAAGGTTTGATAAAACCATTTACACATAAATAAAAAAAAAAGATAGTGGGAGACCGACCTTGGGAAAACCCAGACCCTACCTTTAGGTGGATTGTGGCAATAAAGAGGGTCCCACTTTCCCAGTCCCTCTCTTGTTCCAAAATGTTTGCTTGCATCCCAGAAGGCAAGAACCTGACAAGGTTTGTCTTCTTTTTTCTTCACTCCTGCATCCAAATCAGAATGCCAAAATATGGCCCCAACAAAGAACAAAACGCCAGCATCCACATACAATTCCAAGACATGGGGAAAGAAGCAAGAGCCAGCGGGTGCAACCACCAAACCACGCCGGAGGCACTGGTGCTATGAGAGAAAATGGCTGGTAGGGAGAGAGGGAGAAGTTGAGTCCCTATAAGGAGGAGAAGGCAATCACAAGGAACCAACAAAGGGATTTGGGAAGACTGCACCTCATTCCAGAGGTCTCATTGACCAAAGAAAACCAACAGGGGATCAGGACCCACCCTCCTCCCCCAGTGGTCTTACCTGTCTTACTCAGAGCACCAACAGAGCTGTGCCCCAAAACACGAACAAAAGAATTTGCCCTCCCAGGACACCATCAGCCATACACAGCGGGCCCACATGTAGAAAGTGGGTGGGGCTTAGCCTCTTCCTTTATTTCTATGCACGTACACACCCCATGGGGGCAGGGCAAAATTGGCCAGGGAGAGTTACCCATTCCTGCCAGGCAGTGGGGGATTTAAACCCAGGACAGGAAGTGTGGGTTTTTCGGATAAGGTCAGAGGTGGAGTTGCAGTATGACCAAGAGATCAGCACGATGAATGAGGGAATTGTGGATTGCGGCAGAGATTCATGGCACAGGTGAGGTCTAGGTTTAGGTGTGGAAGTGGTTCTGTAGTGTGAGTGTGCAGGTTTGTATGGCAAGTGAATTAGAGGGGATAGTGTAAGGAGTAAATGTGAAGAGAATGGTACAGAGAAATAGGCAGGTGTTTGAGTAGGTACTAGAGGAGAGTAATGGTGGTAGGGGAAGCATAGTAGTGGGAGAAGGAGATTACTAGTGTGGCAGAGAGATGTAGAAGTGTGGGTTAAGTTGAGGAGTAGCAGAGAGGAGAAGGAATGTAATTGAAGGAAAGGTAACATTATAGGGTGGAATTAAGATCAGGAGGAGTGAAACATTGAAGCGATATCAGGAAGAAGGGAGGAGTGAGCTGGAAGTAGTAAGATTAGAGAGAAAGGGTACCCTAACCTTTACCATTTGACAAGGATTTGTATACTGGCAGTAAGTAGTCTGATGTATGAAGAAACAATGATGTTTGAAATCTTTCCTTCTCATGTATATGGCATTCTTTGGTGGTCTGGTGCAAGGTATAATTGTACTACCCAAATATCTTCTTCGCTGTTTTTGGAACAGAGTGAAAAAGGTACTAGAGGATCTCATCATGGCAAATGCTCATTCATTACAGAGTACCTCTGGTGCGTAAGAATGCCATGGCTGTAAATGTATAGTATTTTGAAATGTGAACACTCAAAAATATTTGCATTTGAATACACCCTTATATGTAGAAACATGCTTTTTAAATGTTGCATCTTTCTTACTTGCACCTGTGAACTACTGTACTAGTGATGTCCTTGATGAAGCTATAAGTGATGTCATGTGTGATGTCGGTGGTGATGTCATTTTTGATGCCATTATTGTGCTTAAGGTCGATGCACTCAGCGCCTCATAGTTAAGGGGGCATAGCTTCCAACACCTGCCCAATTTCAGTTTTTGTTTTGCATTAACTCAGCACCTTAAAGTCACTTCAACTAAATTTTATTTCACTGAATTTCAAGGCTCCTAATGCACTGAACGTATACACCTTAACTGTCCCTTACTAACGTTTTTTGGTTATAAGTGATCCGACTGCGGCTGATTTTGCTGCAGCCGGAAAGTTTGCATTAGAAAGGGGCCAACTACCAAACGTTTGCACCTTTCTCATACGAACACACTTAAATACTACGTGGGATGCAGGGGTTTCTCCCGCAACCCCCGCTCACTATACTATACAATATAGTGAGCGGGGTGTTGGGGGGGAAATCCCTGCAGCACCTGTTTTTTTCTTTTTTCTTTTTTTTGTGGGTGTGCTGCCCCGCAACACCCCACTCACTATACCAAACAGTATAGTGAGCAGGGTGTTGCGGGGGACACCTCCGCAGCCCCCACAGTATTTTTTTTTTTTACTTACCTGCAATGCTACCAAAGGTTCTAACTTTTGGTGTTCGAACCTTTGGTGGTAGTGTTTCTCGGTCGTATTGTACGGTCGGACCTTTTTTTCGGTCCGATCGTACAATACCATGTTTTTTCACTCATTGTTAAGGGTTTTGTTTTGTTATACCTTCAACTACCTGTAATTATGCCTTTTTTTTTTATAACATAACAGATGTTATATGATGTGATATCAATATCGATTCTTCAGCTAAAAACAATCAGGTCTATTAAATATTTCTTCTTCTTTGTGGCCACTAGAAGAGAAGAGATTATTAATGGTGCAATTGGAGGAGGAATATGGTACTGAGAGGGCAAACAGGGATGTTGGGGGTAATGCCAGTGATTACTATTGGGGTACTGTGATGAAAGAGTGAGGTGTGTCTAGTGGGGGACTATGATGAGGAAGAGTGAGGTTGGGTAGTTGGGGACTGTGACCAGAAAGACTGAGGTGGGGTTAGGGTGGTCTGTAATGAGGAAGAGTGAAGTGGGAAAAGTGGGGGACTGTAATGAGGAATAGCGATGTGGGAGTAACAGCATGAATACCACTAGGTAATGCCTCAAGGAATATGGATGTGGGATAATGACATGGATTGATATTGGCAACTGGGATGAGGAAAATGGAGCTGACAATAAAGGTTAGATTAATAATTAGGTACTGGGATGTGGAAATGTGATGTGGGGGTAATGCTAGTGTTTATTATTGAGATACTGTAACAATGCAGGATGAAGTGTGTGTAGTGGGAGACACTGATGAGGAAGAGTGAAGTGGGAGTAGTGGGGGACTGTGATGGGGAAGAGTGAGATGGGGTAGTGGGGACTCTGATGAGGAAGAGTGAGGTGGGAGTAGCAGGAGACTGCAATGAGGAAGAGTGAGGTGGTGTATTAGGGGACTGTGACAAGTAAAAGTGAGTTGTGGTAGTGAAGGACTGTGATAAGGATGAGTGAAGGAGGATCATGTGGGACTTTGACGAGAAAGAGTGAGGTAGTGTTAGTGGGGGACTGTGATGATGAAGAATGAGGTGGGGATAGTGAGGGACGGTGACAAGGAAAAGCAAGGCGGGGTAATGAAGAACTGTACTGAGGGAGATTGAGTTGGGATTGTGGAGTCTCTGTCGAGGAAGAGTGAGTTGGTGTTAGTGAGGCACTGTGATGAGGAAGAGTGAGTTGAGGGTAGTGGGGGACTGTGATAAGTACAAGTGAGGTGGGGTTAATAGGGAACTGTAAGGAGGAAGAGGGAAGTGGGGTTAATGGGAGACTGATGAGGAAGTGGAGGTAGTGGCAGACCGTGATGTGGAAGAGTGTGGTGGGGTAGTCGGGATTGTGATAAGGAAGAGTGAGATGGAGGTAGTGGAGGTCTTTGACAAGCAACATTGAGGTGGAGGCAGTTGGGGACTGTGTCGAGGAACATTGAGATAGGGCAGTTGGGGACTGTAAAGATGAAGAATGAGGTCTGGGTAGTGGGGGACTGTGATGAGGAAGAGGGTGGTGGTGGTAAAGGTGATAATACAATATGGTACTGAGAGGGCAAAGAGGGATTTTGTATAAAGGCAAGATTACCATTTGGTACTGGGACAAGGAAGGGGTGTGTGGGAGTAATGACATGGATCACTATTGATTACTGGAAAAATTAAAAGGGAAGTGACAGTAAAGGCAGAATGACTAATTAGGTACTGGTACACAGAAGAGGGATTTGGCAGCAATGCTAGTGATTGTAATTGGAGTACTATGATGAGAAAGAGCGAGATGGGGTTGTGACAGACTGTGAGGAGGAAGATCAAGGTGAAGGTAGTGGGGGATTGTGACAAAGAAAGAGTGTGGTGGGGTAGTGGGGAGATGGGATGAGGAAGAGTGAGGTGGGGTAGTGGTGAATGTGAAAAGGAAGAGGGATGTGAATATAGAGGTTGTCTAGTGGTGGACTGTGATGAAAAGAGAGATGGGGATAGTTGGGGACTTTTACAATGAAGTATGAGCTGGGTAGTGTGGGCCCATGACAAGGAAGAAGGAGGTGGGGTTAGTGGGGTACTGTGATGAGGAAGAGTAAGGTGGGGTTGTTGGGGACTGTAACTAGGAAGCGTGAGATAGGGGTAGTGGGGACTTTAACAAGGAAGAGGGATGTGAATATACAGGTAAGAATACTATTGGGTACTGGAACAAGGAATGGTAATGTGATGTAAAGGAAAGATTACCATTGGGTACTGGGGTGAAGAAGAGGGATGTGGGAGTAATGTTAAGATTACTATTCAGCACAAGGACAAGGACAAGGGATGTGGGGTTAAAGGTAATATTAATATTGGGCACTGGGACAAGGAAGGGGGCTCTGGTAGTAAAGGTAACATTACTATCAGTGGTCGAAGTGAGCGGGAGCGGTCGGGAACGGTGCTCCTCTACTTTTTAAAATTACGTTTTACAGCTCCTGTACTTTTATTTTTAAAAAGAAACTGTTCCAGAATGGTTTAGCTTTAAAATAAAAGATAAAAGTGTAGGAAGAAGTTGAAACTTTCACTTTCAGTGCAGTGCACTTGATGTTCCTTTAAACAGCAGGTGCAAGTGTTTGGGGTTTTGTATTGTGTGTGGGAGGGGGCATGGAGATGAGGTTTGTGGGGAGTGGGTGCAGGCCAGCAGGGAAAATAGTTTTACTACTACTTTTCATACACTTCGACCACTGATTACTATTATGCACTGGGAGAATGATGAGGAATGTGGGGGAGTATAGGAAATATTACTATTGAGTAATGGGATGAGAAAGAGGGATGCAGAGGTTCAGGTAGGATTACTTTTTAGGCACTGTTACAAAGAAGCGAGAGGTGCAGTATTGTAGAGGTCTTCCCTGCTGACATCAGGAGAAAATCAAAATCCCCACAGTTAGCTCAAATGAAAATATTTGTCCAATCAAAACAAAGGCTATAGTAAACATGTGTCAGCTTCACTCAATGGTATGTTGTGCACTTTTATTTTAATGTAATTAAACAAATAAAACGATCAGAGCACCCAAACACTAATAGGGCCCTAATAATCCATGTCCACAGTTAATTTAGGAAGCAATCTCTTTTTTTAATTTTAAAATACAGATGAAAAGTTATTTTTCTATGAATAATCGGTTTCACCTTAACTATTGGATGACCTACGTTACCTTAAGGTATATAATTAGGCACAGAAAGTTCTTCAGTGTCTGCATTTTATTTTGGAATTATTGTGACACATTTTTCAAGAAAATATTC